>NC_069086.1:11220299-11520299 GCF_947172395.1 Bicyclus anynana
ATTATCATAGCTTTTTTACTCTCTGACTGCAATACTTTCTAATTTTAAATGGCAATATATTTATAAGCCACTAGCTGACGCCGCACGGTTTCACCTGCGTGGCTCTCGTTACCGCAGGAATTCAGGTATAATATATAGCCTATAGCCTACCTCGATAATTGGGCTATCTAACACTGAAATAATTTTTCAAATCGGACCAGTAGTTCCTGAGATTAGCGCGTTCTAACTAACAAACTCTTCAGCTTTATATATTATTATAGATATAGATATAAATTTAATGAAAAAACAATACCAATTTATTTATTTCAACTCAGAAAAGCTCAAGATGAAAGTATAACATCATTATTCATGCCAAATTGAGTCCTTCCTTCAAACTCATTGAATTTTCACCGTTTTCCAATAACTAGCTCGAGAGAATAGTTTACCAGTAAGCGCGTTGTATGGAAAATATTGATGGCATCGAGTGCGACGTCGAGCCAATGAAGCAAAGGTTCAGTGAAATGAAGTGGTGTTTGATAATGACTATTTACACAACAGAAGTTGCAATATGTCTACTTAATAAGATTAATACAGATTAATCTTATCAAGTAAACAGATTGATTCTAGATACATAATCTAAATATGTATAAAACTCAAAGGTGACTGGCTGACATAGTGATCTATCAACGCACGCTAATCTCAGGAACTACTGGTCCGATTTGAAAAATTCTTTCAGTGTTAGATAGCCCATTTATCGCGGTAGACTATAGGCTATTTAATATTCCCGTTTTCCTAAGGGAAAGGGAACCACGCGTGTAAAACAGCGCGGCGTTAGCTAGTTCTAGATATAACTAAAATATTCTCTAGTAAATCTTTTGAAGCTATAATCTAAGCGCACGGCAGTGCACAGGCCAAGTTCAAGAAACAGGCTGCGTGCATGCCGTGCAACAATTTACACGAACCGTTTCGACCCACTATTGATCGTCTGTAGCTCAGTGGCTATTGCAAGTACGGAAGTAAAATTGTATCTACGTAATCATATTCTAGTACTAAAGCAGTATATCAAAATAGATAAATTTCAGTAGATACTGAAATATGATCCTGTGAAAATAGCTAATTTTGGCACTGACTCAGTGACCGGATAATCAAAACCTTTAGGCTACTTCCAATTGTCAAAATAAATTGGTCGTGTGTTATAATGTTTTAAATAAAATTAAGTAATTTAAGAAATCGGTCAAGCGTGAATTGGTTTAATCGAATACTTATCGATTTTTTAATAAAACCTTGTTTGTGTTGTCAAATTTCAAATTCAGTGCAATGACTATAGTCTGGCAAGTTCGTTGACGATACACCCCCGATATGCGACAAAGACTGCGCGGGTGTGAAATTTAGAAGTATTATAATCTCAGACCAATTATTGTATAGGACCTGCCTCGCTAGACGTTACTTTTCTGCCAAAGTATATGATCAACGATCTAATGCGATTATAAAAACTGTCTGTATAGAATCGATGTTAAATAGTTGTAATCGTGTTCGTCGGTTAAAGAGCTCCGTAAAAATACCTTTTTGAGTAATTGAATTGTGTAAAAAATGGGCAAAAACTTCTAGTTTAGTATAAGATACTAATCTAAGCTCGTTTTCCTCAGAAAATGACAGACAATTCAGAAAATGTTCGTGACTATGAGTGCGATACAGGTCCTTCTATAATTGGTCTGAGATTATAATTGGTGATATGCAATATTTTGTTTGACTTAATGTATGATCATCGAGTCAAACAAAATATCGCATAACGTCTTCCATTCGCTATAATGTTCTCTATTGAAATACATAGTCCCTTTAACTTCTTAAATGCATAGTCTTTTTAACCTTCGTAATTTTTTTAGTCTCTATATTGAATACATCTTTGTAGAAATGTCATTTTCTCTCTCTTCACACGTTCCCACTCAATTTGCTTCAAGCAAACTCATGACCTCTCGGTTTCAATTCCAGCTTCTTAACTGTAGAGCTATCGATGCATAAACAATAGACATGCTTTTGAAGATCTTCTATACTTATAATAAATCTTACTTATAATAAATCTGTAGAGAGGTCAATTCTGTACATGAAACATATTTCCAAAATAACTATCAGGGGGTGATTAGTGGTCGATACTGATGCCAAAAATGCAATCAGTAAAATTTTTGTCTGTCTGTCTGTCTGTCTGTCTGTCTGTATGTTCTTTATAGAAACAAAAACTACTCGACGGATTTTAACGAAACTTGGTACAATTATTCTTCATACTCCTGGGCAGGTTATAGTATACTTTTCATCACGCTACGATGAATAGGAAATGTTGGGAAAACGGGAGAAGTTACTCAATTTTTTAAGCTTTCGCCGCGTGGTATGTTCGTTATTGAAACAAAAACTACTCGACGGATTTTAACGAAACTTGGTACAATTATTCTTCATACTCCTGGGCAGTATACTATACTTTTCATCACGCTACGATTAATAGGAGCAGAGCAGTGAAGGGAAACGTTGGGAAAACGGGAGAAGTTACTTCATTTTTTAAGCTTCCGTCGCGTGTGCAGCCTTAATGGGTAGGATAGGGGAAGGGTAGGGTAGGGTAGGGAAGGAGTAGGGTAGGGCAGGGTAGGGGTACTTAAAAGTTTACAACTACCTTCACGCGGACGACGTCGCGGGCGTAAGCTAGTTCTTTAATAATATTCTTAATTTTCCAGCGTTTTGAAACTCTTGTATTCAGAAAATGAGATGAAAAGAAAGGAAATTTCCTCTTCACGAATAATTCATTTCCTAAAAGATTTCCGTACTTTAGACTTTCATATTTCCGCAAAACGATTACGCAGGTGTTCGTATCCTCTCATATGTAAAGTTCTTACCTCGGGCGTATGCAAGTTTTAAAATAAGACCAAATCGCCGTCAAAGTTCTGCTTTGTAGCGTATTTTACATTTTTCAAGGAGACTGCTTCTAAATTATCTTTTCAATATACCCGTGTTATACGGTCGGGATTAAATATTTTACGGCAAATTTCTTGTCAATTGTTTTGCACCTAAGCTTAGAAATGTATAGGTATTAGATTAGACTCCACATATTAAAGAACTATAGCTTATGATATGATTCACAACTCGCTAGACTTCTTACCAGAATAACTAAATCGTTATCATCACATCAGACGATGAATGTCCATCGTCCTACAAAAGTGTAGGGACTGGATGAAGGATGAATTGTTTGTTTGTGTGTGCGTGTGTGTTTGTTTGTTTGTATATATGTGTGTTTGTTTGTTTGTTTGTTTGTTTGTTTGTTTGTTTGTTTGTTTGTTTGTTTGTTTCGAACGCGCTAATTCTTTCAGTGTTAGGTAGCCCATTTATCGAGGAAGGCTATAGGCTATATATTATCCCCATATTTCTACGGGAACGGGAATTTGAGATAAAGTATACATAACAATAATAACTTTAGACTATACTTAAGCGTGTATTTATTCTAATAATTTATTTTTTATTAAATCATTTATTTTCATGTAAACATTTTAAAAGTTCAAATCTGTAAGTTAGTGGTGACAGGCGAAACCGACCCTGAATCTCGTAAAATATGATTTAGGGAAAACCCTAAACAATGTAATTTTTATTTAAGTATTTTAATTAAATTATTTAAATAAAAATAAAATATTCTTTAATCAATTTTCATTTATTCAAGATGTATAGTAAAACTTTATATCATCCACAAAGCACTTTGTGAAAAATGAATTTTCTGAAATTATAGAAAGTTAGGTACAAATAAAGCATTAAACGAAAACCACCCTCTTTGAAAGGTAATAAGATACGGTGGAGTGGATATCTGTTACTCGAGAAATATGATCTTGTAAACAAAGACGTGTGCTTACTTGAAAACTCACTTAAAACAACTTGGTTCCGTTAATTACTTTCATAAATCAGGCGAAAGAGAACAAGGCAGTATACGAAAATAACTTGAGAAAATTTTGGTTCTTTGTATGAAATAAGTCAAACAAAATGTTTAAAGTAATGGTTTATTAATTGAATTGAAGAAAGTATAACTTTTATTACTTCAGCAGCATCTGGGAAGAAAATCAACGAAATCATAGGGAAAATATTCTGCGCAAGTAGCAATAAGATAAGGTATCCAATAATTCTTTAAGTTTTGAAATTAAAACTTTTGCAAAAATAAAATAATACCTAAGCTAGGTATATTTGGTAAGAAATTGATTTTTCAACAAATTTAATAAAAACGAATGTTACTTTCTCGTCCTAGCTGATAGAGAGAGATAGAGTGATATCTGCGACTACGCTCGGCGTAGATTTTGAGATTTTGTTTATTTATTTGATTTATTTATTTTGATAGCATAAGTTATTTTTCTAAAAATAACAATACTTTTTTGAACAGAATGTATTACCTTTTTTTGTATTACGTTTGAAAATTCATCATAATAAACAAAAAGAACTGCCTCGTTAGTTTAGTAGTTTGTTAGTGATTAGTTTACATGAATTCTAATTACGTGGTTCTCGCTTCGAGTCTTGGGTTGGACTATGTCATATAGAGATTTTCTTTCTTTCAAGAAAGTCTCAGTAAAATTCTTAGCCCGGAGTTGGGAACTTAATGATATTAAGCACCCGTGCCTAGGCGAGCAAGCTTTCGGTCCCGATTATTATCATTATTATATTACTTTGATCGTCATAGAATCAAATATTCTATGACGATCAAAGTAATACCCCAAGCCCAAAAACCCGCATTGAAGCAGTGTGGTATAAGATCTCCTATAAAAAAGTCACTGTAGTGGCCGTCAAAATAGGCTGACACAAAAAGAGGTATGAAAAATAGCAGAAGATCTCTTACAAGGAATAGAGAAAAAGAAGAAAAATAAGAGAAGAAAATGTACAACCGTGTTTTAAAATTATTCTTCTCATTATACATAATAAATTATTTTAGATACAAGGTCAAATTTCTGTACAACTTTGTTGAGAAGAACAATCTCAGTTGTATAAAATTGACGTGTAATTTCCGAAATAAATATTTCAAAGGAAACTTTTTGATGGAAGCCTCTCGCAAGCACCGACATATCGGGGAAATTTTCCGAAAGAAAGTTACCGTTGCTCAACTTGTTGTTATTAATGTCGTTTTTGTGACTGGAAACGTGCTTGAAAAAAAAAAAGTTGCTTTTGTTACCCAACTGTCGAAAGAAGGATACGTGTGTTTGTTGAGTCTATGGATTTTTATTGCAATTTTTATAGCATATTATGCCTATGACTATATTTTATAATGCAGTTTCTTCTTTACGTTTTTCCATTATTTTAATTAGTCTCATTGACTTATTTTTTTTTTATTGTTTACAAGTTAGGCCTTGACTACAATCTCAACTGATGATAAGTGATGATGCAGTCTTAGATGGAAGCGGGCCAACTTGTAAGGAGGAGGATGAAAATCCACACCCCTTTCGGTTTCTACACGGCATCGTACCGGAACGCTAAATCGCTTGGCGATACGTCTTTGCCGGTAGAGTGGTAACTAGCCACGGCCGAAGCCTCCCACCAGCCAAAAACTTAACTTAACTTTATATATCTGGGATCCAGCTTCACTAATAATTAGCTCGTGCAAAATTGAAATCCGGAAAGGGATCGGGATGGCCAAAATCTGCATAGAACGTAGAAAAATAGAAACATCTCTATAAACAATAAAAAAGCGTCTTTTCCAAGCAGTCCATGTACTTATCTATTCGATATATACTTATGCATTTGAGACCTGGACGATCCAATCAGCTGATCGGCATTGCATAGACGCTTTCAAGATGTGGTGCTGGGGACAGCGCGTAGAATAGAACCAATGAAAAAAATCTTCACGATGTTTTCACCGTTGGAGATACGTGATATTTAATTTCTTAAAATGCACACAACTGAAAAGTTCGAGGTGCATGCCTTAGGCCGGATTCGAATTCACACCCCCGGAATCGGAGGCAAAGGTTTACATTTTATATTATTCAACTGAAAATTAAAGTTAGCTAGTAGCAACTTCAGCAAAGCCGTTTGCAGTAGCAAATAAAAACTTCTTGAAACTTGGTTTTTTTAACAAAGCTCTGAAACAGCCTAGTTGAAATAAACGAATTATGATTTGAAGTTCATATTCTTGTATTTAGGCTTGAAATAATAATAAACCTCGGTCAACGATATTTTATACTAGAGATAGGGCACTAGCGCACTAGAGTGAGGCGGACAAATGTACCTACAGAATTGTCTTAATTCCATTTAGTCGCTTATTAAATAACATCGACCTCCTATTAAAAAGTGGATGCACAATCAGCGACCAAAAAAAGTTCCCACTTAATGAGTGCCAAACACAACTTCTTGGCACTCAATTCAAGTAGTCGCATTTGCAAATTCAACCTTTAACCCAATCCTTAAGGTTGAATTTGAATGAAATTGGGATTTTATTGAATATTGGACTATATTTATAATTTTCTTTACAATTAATTCTAAAACTGTCAAAGCAAAATTGGCCAGTTTTAAAGTGAAATTTTCTACATGATTGTGCGTAATTTTATTTTATGAGGTGAATGTTAAACAACGAAATTTATTTAAACTAATAATACCTAAACAGGTATAGTCTACAATGTCGAATTGTGTGTTCAGGAAGTGTAAAAACTGTACATACTGAAATATATAATGTAAGTAAACACAAAATAACTGTGCGCTCAATGCAGTAGCTAAATTCGGATCACTTTAGGCGGTGATTTTGTAGGCACGTAACATATCTATGGTATAAAATATCGTTGACCTCGTTCATAAAGTACAGTTACAGTACCAACTCTTGTATCATAGCAACACGAACGGCCGCTACCGTTTCTCAACTAAATGGTTCCAACAAAATTTAAAGAGATACATTAATTGCGAACTTCTTAGCGAAGTCTCGGTCGGCGTGCGAAGTGCTGCCGTTAAAACTTCAAACTCCCGCTCCATATTCTGGAACAACTACCCTCCTAAATCCCATAATTTAAGTATGATCAACGCTCTCGCTTTGTGCATATTTTAACAGGATTTGGGCTGATTTTCATTTTAATGAAGTTCAATGTCTCATTAAAATTAGAGCCATTTGACGGCCTCCGTGGCGCAGTGGTGTGCGCGGTGGGTTTACAAGATGGAGATCCTGGGTTCGATCCCCTGGTCCGATTGAGGTTTTCTTAATTGGTCTAGGTCTGGCTGGTGGGAGGCTTCGGCCGTGGCTAGTTACCACCCTACCGACAAAGACGTACCGCCAAGCGATTTAGCGTTCCGGTATGATGTCGAGTAGAAACCGAAAGAGGTGATTTTCATCCTCCTCCTAACAAGTTAGCCCACTTCCATCTCAGATTGCTTCATCACTAACCATCAGGTGAGATTGAAAACAAGGGCTAACTTGTAAAAAAAATATACCTGAGGAGTAAATAAGCCTGCAAAATGGAACGCAGCAATGAAACTTGGCGATAGTACTTCCACAGACGAGGTAAATCGTACAAACCCCTCTAATACTAATAGGTTCTACCTTATAAACAGTAAGTAAATCTTCAGCAATCTCTATCAAACATTGCTCACATTCCTCCACGCCCTCTCGGATCAAATCGTCTTAACTTTTCCGAGTTTGCACAAATACAATTTATCGAGATGACAATCTCAATGACAGAGCGAGATTTTCGGGCAATTTTTCAGACGGGAGGCTTTGAAAGGGAGCCGCGTCGCGCCGTTACAGGATAGCAGCTATTCGTATGTGTAAAGTATAAAACGATTATACGTGTAAGTACACACTTACACACTAAAACAACAAACCTTCGATCTTTGTAAATAAAATGGAAAAAGCAAATAATAATGTTGATACAAACAGTTTACTTCTTTGCCGCTCTGCTTTTGCCGCTAGATTCAGTCTCTAGACCAAGGTGTTTAAATTTCAAATAGGCCTTAAACAGTAGGCCTATTTGGATACCAGCAGTGAACGTCTATCGACTGACGATGATGTAATCATAAACTAAATTCATGACTAAGCCAGAAAACTTTACAGAATAGCTATTGTGCACCTTCCTTGAAACTGCTTAGAACCCCATTCTAGCTAATTCTAAAAGTAGAAGTCAAACGATCACAGTTCTACGAAACAACGGAATCTAGAATCTACGCCGTTCTTGAAAATTGGTTAGAATCTCAATGGACGAAATCTCGTTAATCGAAAGTCAAACTATCAGTGTTCAATGTAAGGCAGTTAATCTGCTGATCACGGCGTAATTGAATGGCTTACTGTCGGAACGACGGATCCATCCGCTTCAGCATTCATCTTGTTCATAATTTATGCTCTATATTCTGAATCAAATAGAAAGCCAAGAATATCTACAGAAAATTAAGAGATCCAAATCATTTCATCAAATTTTCGATATATGATGGTGATATCAATAAATCATTATCATTATCAGTCGATGGACGAACACTGCTGGTCATATGCGTACTGCAAGGAATTCCAGATATCGCTGCTTTGAAACGTCAGTATCTAGCGGCTGGCCGTTATCCACTTGATGTCGTCGGTCCATCTAATGAGGAGTCTACCAACACTGCGTTTTCCAATGCGGGATCGCCATTCAGCACCTCGGACAAACAACAGCTATCGCCTCTTCGAAGTAAGTACCCGTTGAGCTATGTGTGGCTTTGACTTTCTTCGGATGCGGCAGTTCTTCTAAATTAGATAAACGGGAAGACTGTCTGCTTTTTTCAGGTAAAAATTATGACGATGAAGTGTCCGGAGAAGCAGTTTACTTGTCCAAAACGCTACGCCGAACCCAACCCAACAGTTGTAAAGATACAACTTGGCGCAATACGGTATCATTTCCCCTAGTTTACCTCAGTTGGTTACAACAATAGGGTCCTAAATTTTCGGTAGGGTTATAACTAAAATACTTATTATGAAACAATAGCAGAGCCCGGCCTTGACCGTAATATATTGTGGGAAAGGGTCGTTTATATCAAGACAGTGCAAGGGGGAAGGTTGCGAAGCCTCCGGGAACTCTTCCATATTTATGAGGCTTACTCACAGGTACAGAAGTCAAGTTAATTAGTCAGAGTACGTATAGTAAGTGCTAGTTGTAGTAAAAAATATAAATACTTGCTTTTAATTAATTCTCCACTTTCTCCACTGCCTCGGTAGTCCTGTATCCTACCTCTGAGAGCGAGGTCGGGATATGGGATATGTTTGTGAAATATTAAGTTTTAAAGTGCCGATTTTTTTAAGTCAAGTTTTCTACCCGCTGATAAAAACAGTTAGATACAGTTATTAGAAACGCACACTAACACAATTTTTAGTCGGTAACGCTAACGCACAATTGTAACAGCGTGTAGGGTTGCACTTGACTGTTTCTTTTTAATCTAATAAAGTTTTCCAGAAAAAGTGCAGAGAGCAAATAATTCCACAGCTCTACATACTTGTTTCAATCACTTTTATCATTTTGAGAGTATTATTCTTTGTTTTCAATGTTCTATTCACTCAAAGTTCGTGAAATACCCATTACTGACGCACATCTTAAGGGTAACTTACGAACTTATTAATATGAAACAACAGAGGGCCCGTCTTGAACGTAACACATCATAGGGTCGTTTAGTACATTAGGGAGATGGCGATCGGCGAGGCTTTGGGATCTACTGAATATTTATGAGGCAGGGTCATGTACCAAAAGTCAGTTTAATTAGCGATGGATTACGTGAACAAGGAATATATGTAGCTTTTTGCATGCGGGGTTTTTCATCGTACTCGTACCTAAGGTTTTGACAGCCTCCGTGGCGCAGATGTATGCGCGGTGGATTTACAGAACTGGGTTCGATCTGATTTAGGTTTTCTTAATTTTTTTTTACGTGAAACATCATACCATATATGTATATATATATATATACAGTCTATATGCAGTAGTGTGTACGGTGTGGCGACGCGTCGCCATGCGCAATTGACTGTGCAATTCTGTCCCACTCAGCCCGGCGTGAAGGCATTGCTCTCGTGAAGCCTCTTAAACCACAAGAGTATATTTGTTACCAAGGAAAACATCTTCGTTGTTGGGATATTAAAACTCAAAGAATAAAGTATTTATTCCCACTTCTGATGTCGGAGTATAAAGGGTCTCACATCAGAAGTGGGATCTGTAACCGAGATTATGTTAATGAAAGGAAGACTAGTATGCGTTGGGTAGACCGACTTCTCCATTACGGACAGACTATTTTTGATCCTGTTTATTGTTCCGTGACCGAGCGTGACCCTGTGACATATAATGGTTTTGACAGTGACGTGATTGTGTGGTGACCGTCACTGGTGGAGCGCTGACTAGGGTTGTCTCTGGTGGTAATTAAATATTACAAAAATTTAAATTGTAATATTTAATTTAGAAAAGTTCAGAATATAGGGTATATCAAAGATTTTTTGATTTAACTGTTTAAATACATAAAAAATTCAATAAATAAAATAAAAGTTATAATAATGTTTTACTTTAATTATTATAAATGTCTTAGTTTAATCAATTTACATCTGAGGGCCTATTGGCAGTGTGATACTGTTAGTATAGCGTTAACATAAACGCGAATTTCTATGAAATTGAAACGCCGCCATGTAGTGGCACTACCGCACAACTGTTTTAATTCCATATAAATTCGCGTTTACGTCAACGCGATATTAACAGTATGAAAATATTGAAAATTTCCACTAGACACATTGATGTTCCGTTCTATGACGACGGTTTTACTTTGCTTGTAGTAGTAGTTACGGAAAGGCATTTTTGGACAGGCGCGTTGGTGTGTGAATACGAAGGAGTGTCAGCAATTCAGATTTTTTTTTTAAATTAAATTACATTAACCTACCATTCTCGAAAAAATTTAACAATGCGTTCCAGCTGTGCTGAAGTTACTTTAGCTTACACACACAAACATGTTTCCAGTCACAATTACAGCCAAAGCTAAACCACCATCATAGAATAAAACATCCTATATAACTAAATATGTACATATACATTATACAATTATATCGAGTAACGATAGTAGAATTTTAGTATCAAGTTCTTGAAACGCAAGGCACCTTGTTGCACTGAAAATGCAAACAATATACTCGTAACAATTGACGATCGAGTAATTATAGTAATAGCCCAGGATCCGTGGAACATTTTACAATTGATTACTATCAAGTTAATTTTCCGTGAGTAGATTCATCTTCAAACTTTTTTATTTACAAAAAATCTTGATTCTGATAGCTAACTGGGTTACCCGGTAATAAAAATTTCTGAGCAATAAAAAAGTTAAGCGTCTCATCAAGATGAAGCTACTCACCGAAAGTTAAATTGGTAGTAATCAATTGTAAAAATGTTCCACAGATCCTGGACTATAAAAATAATTTAGAATTAAGTACGTTCTTGGAACTTAAGAAGATATCCTAACAATCCTATATCTATACTTATAATAAAACTGTAACAGGTCTAATTCTGTACATTGAAGATATTATGATTTTTTTTTTGTTGGAGGACACATCATATAATCCATATACTGAAGCCAAAATATTTTTTTCGAGTCTGTCCGTGATTTACTTGGCCGGGCATCACGCTGAAACGACTGAATGAATTCAAATGAAACTTGGCACGGTTTATGACCATAATACTTAGAAGGTTATATGATACTTTTTATTGCGAACATAAAATAAGAAGGCAGTGAAGTAGGGGTTGAAAGTTTGCACGGAAAGTCCCTAATTTTTAGAGTTGCAGTTTTGAAAATTTGTTCATAAATCATAAAAAAAGGAATATAATGTGATTCAAACATTTTTTAAAATTCAACCCTTAAATTGGTGAATTGGGGCTTGAACGTTTACATTGATTATTTGGTTAATTTATTAATTTTAAATTTGAATACCTAGATGATAACATGACCCATATGTACGCACTCAGGGTAAAAACAATCAATATATTATTTTAAAACAATGTTTGTACCATATATTTACTCATTGAGGACAATTATATGACGCATTAAAGGACCCGAGTTAACATTTTCCTCGTCTCTCCATAACGAAAACAAGACATGTGTTTTCCCATAATATCAGCTGCTCGCTAGTTTATATCATGTTTTGTTCATTGTTGTGTTATACGAGTATCATGTTTTGTTCATTGTTGTTATCTTAAAAACACAATTATTTGAATTATATTCGTCTCGTTATATAAAGTCCTATTTGTTTGAATTAGGAACCAATTAGTCTCGTGGATACGTGATATATTTTTCTTTGTTAAATACTCGTAAATTGAAAAAATATGGTCTTGCATTCTGATTTTGTGTTTGCATTTTTGTGTATACTTTTCTGTAAGTATTATTTTATTTTTGACTTCATGTAATCTATAGATTTTTTATAATCATAGGACTTTTTTGTTTGTATTTTAAATTAAATATCTCAGATTAGAAATAAAATCAATTTCATATATCCAACACTATTGTTGGACTGATGAAGCATAGGCTTCTAAGCTTTTCTTTTAATTGTCCTTTACTCGCTTCACCTTAAGTATAAAATAATATATAAGTGACTACAATTTTGTAATTTTAAATTTTACGGTTAAAAAAATTTCACTTATTAATATTATTATTAGATAAAAACAATGGTTTTACTGTATATAATCATGATCTAGGGAAAACTATTAACACTTCAACAAAACCATGTATTAGATATTAAATTAACATTTTCAATTTTAATCATACGCCAATTCACTCTACAAAGGGACGGCATATTTGAATTTGTTTGAGCTAAACTCAATAAACGTTACTCGCTTTTCATACTGGCCGAGTGGTCCTTTCTCCTCAAATGGCCGTGAAACAGTATTGAGTAGGATTTGCTCAATTGAGTATTTCGTTCCAATAAATAATTTAGAACGGAAATTGGATTGCCGGTATTTTGAGTGAAGTGTAGGGAGAATGAGACCTGAAACAATATAATTAATAAATATGTTTTCAAAATGAATATCTAGTAAAACTAGCAATCACGGCAATTTAGTGGATTAAGAATATTTTTTTGTCTATTTGATTTTTTTCTGTGAATACTTTGGCTCCAAAACGCAAGTAACAAAATATACATGCGATAAAATAAGGATGAGCTTTTTGTGGGCTTTTTTCTTACTGTGTAACTCTTATTACTTTACAGCTTAAAGTTAACAAATTAACTTATCATCTATATAAGGGTTTTCCAAGTGAGTCGCGAGCGAATATTGGATGGGTTCCGTCTGTAGGACGACACACTAAGCCAATGAAGCCATGAAAGTCCTCCTCCCTTAAACTACCTCTTACTTAAGTGAGACTGGATTTTCTAGTATGGTGAACATTAAAACTAAATACCGAAATAAATTGGACTTATCAAACTCACTGCGTAAAAAAATAACTCGTGTTGAAATTGATGTCATATCTGTAAGGCGAAAAACAGGACACAATTTCATCCTTCCCATTAGAATAAACTTTTTTCGGTGTAATTATTTAATTAAGTAATAAAAAAATGTACTAAAACTTTGTTTGTTATTTGAAAACTCCTGTATTCCGGTAACGGTTAAATTTACTAGGCAACTTTGGTAACTACTGATCTACTGATACTGGTAACTATGTATACTTTACAATAATGTAAAAAATAATAAAGATTCGAAAGCTCTATCCACAGAAAATGTACCTACTATAATTTTGAAAGTACGAACAAAACTCGAAACATAAAAAATAAGGTCTTATTTTGTATATTTCGAGATTCGTTCCTTTCCAACGTAGTGTAGTGGTCTAAAACGTAGAGTTAAAGTTTTGAAGTTCAGGTAACTTAGGGATAAAGGGGAAAATATTTTTTGTGAGTCTATTTTTGTTTTATAAAACATATTTCATCAGTGCGTCGCCGAACCACGTCATAAGCCTTTATACAAATTGCTGGTAATCGTTGCAGCTGACGCCCGAAATTTTCAATATTGCAACTTTGTGTACGCATAAATACCTATCGAAAACAATTCCTGTCATGAGCGCTCGCAGACATTTTCAGCACAATATTCGAAATCAAAACTTTTATATCAACTTCAAAAAAGTATCAACGAAAATCCAAATCGAATGTCCTTTGAAAAACCCGCGAATTAAAATCATTGTGTATAAAGGTCGACTATAGACCTTCTTTTGTAACGTTGGTTATAAACATCGTTAAGATTGCATATTCAAGTTTAACCACCAATATAACTATAATTCATGAGTCAAATGCATAGGTTATTTATTAAATACTAGCGGACCAGGTCAAGCTTCGTTTTGACTTATGTGCACTTACCTACTTCCCTACCCCTATCTCTACCCTACCCCTACTCCTATCCTAACCTGTAATAATATTATAGGGTCATACATACTTTGGTTATATATAGGGTTTGTTAATCATGCTAAAGTATACAATATTCCAGTAATTATGTACGACTCTCGTTTCAATTTTTTAAGATAAATAAGGATTTCTCTTCAAAATAAAGAGGTAATTAGGTCAGATTATAGGATCCGATTTTTCAAAAGTCTTCTTTTCAAAGAAGGACAATAAAAAACGTTTAATTACTCTTTGCATTTGTTTCGTCCCACTCCTAATTATAAGCTACTAAAAACCGTTAGGGACGACCGACGAATTTTAGATTAGAAACCCAATTCGTCTTTTAAGTAATTCAATTTTAGTTGAACTTTTCGCGACAAGTCCCAAGTTATAAAATTTACATTGATCGAAGCTGAAACTTCTCAATTAGTGCCGATTAAGAGAAGGACAGTCATTGTCAGAGTTTCTATAGTAATAAAAACTTAACTTAATAATTTCTCATAAACAAAATTTAAATAAGACAATAGATAAGATTAAAAAGGTGACACATTTTTTTTTATTTACGAGTATGTACATACATGATTGATTTACGAGTATGTACATACGGTGGAGATGGTTTATAAAAGTTTCTATTTTTTACTTAACGTCAAATACAGGCACTTTACTTTGATGCAATTTGATTCACCTTCACACACACGATGTAAATGTTGCTTTTATATAAGAGCACCTGCTGAATTCGATGTAGGGTTTTCCGAAGATTTTGTCTTCCTATCCGATAGTAGGCTCACTACAAACAGATTAACTGTACGTGAACGAATTTGATTTAAACGCTATAGGTAGGTCGGCCTAACTGGTGATCCCGAAACATTCAGCAAATGGAAATAGTCGGAAATTCATTCGCAGTTCGAATTTAAAATCCGTTTTGTGAGAAACTGGGCTTGAATTTCGCAGAACGCTGCAGTTCACACGAGGCCAATTCAATGTCCGCTCGACCCACTAGGACACATTCGAGCAAATTACTGATGTCGCAGTTAGTTTAACTCGCTCCGCGACATGCGACGTAATTGCCAATCAGCTGCCATTATCAGTTCTGTCCTCTTCTGCGCAATAAAGTAGAGTAGACTCCCTATTTCTTTTTAAAGCGCTATTGAAATCACATTTGTTTCTTGGCGCTATTGAAATCAAAGGAGATGGTCCATTTCAGGCCCACTCTTGTACCCCGTATCATTAAAATTATAAAAATACAAGGATTTTATTAAAATCTAAATAAGTGAATAAATGTAACTAAATAAAAAGAAATTAATAAAATTAAAACCCAAGTTTTTGGGTCATATCAAGATGGCGCCCTTAAAGAAACTATGACATAACAATGACAGCAAACGTCAAGTCGACTACTGCATTGAAAATGTCATCAATCCGCCATTATTACCCATATTGGTGATGCATATCTTGGAAGAGAATGAATATTACTTCGAAAGAATTAAAGTAAATTCGTAGATTTGTTTAATCAAAAATAGTTAAAAAAATATTTTTTTTTATTTCTGCCATGGTACAATGACTGATCCTGGGCTCCATACAATTTTGGACCATCACCTTTGTTTCTTTCAGGCATAGTAGAGTAGACTCTTTGTTTCTTTTTAGATCGCTATTGAAATCACATTTGTTCCTTTCAGGCGTAGCAGAGTAAACTCTGTTTCATTTTCAAGCGCTATTAAAAATCAAATTTGTTTTTTTCAGGCGTATGCAAATCAAACTGCCTCTTGAGGTACCCTTACGGAGATTTAGCTGAGAAAATCAAATTTTATGATGAAAAAGGCAATATTCACTTTATCGACTTAAATACTCCACTTGACTCAGTGCTAGAATTATATTTGAAGCGGCGATATTTCACCGGTAGCACTCGCTTTTGGCTTTACACGAGGTGACACTGATTCTTTTATGTAATCTATTTTGTAAGCCGATCTCCTGAGCGCTATAGAATTTAGCTATTTTATTTATTGAATATAGTTTCATTTGAATTTTTAACTTGACAATGTCATTTAAAAATTGAGATGGTAATAACAAAAGGATTCGCTCAAAGCAAGCACTGAAACAACAATTGAAAAGAATAAGACGGTTCTTCTGAAAAGTTTTAGTTTTGTTTTAGGTCCCAATTCCTATAACTTATAGTTTTCAATAGATACAAGGATATCAAAGATTTTTAATTGTATCCTACAGTCCAACTAAGATTTATTTCACGCATAATAATTGGAGAATCTTCCAGAATTCATAGTTTAGTTAGTTACTATGTGTAATATTTTGTATGTGTAAACTGGGAACTGGGAATTTTATTAGAGCCCTTAAGCAAGTAATTTAAAAAAGATTTATGATAGAGACTTTTGTATTACAGGGACAATATAAACCAGCGCGAAGAATTACATGCGCGATTCTTATATAGAGTGAAGAGAAACAGTCTGTATAGGCCAGACAAGCCACTGGTGATGGTGACACACGGCTGGATGAGCTGTGGCAACAGCAACGCTACACAGTTGATAAAAAATGCTTACCTGAACATGCAAGATGTGAATGTTGTGGTGGTAGACTGGCAAAAAGATGCAGCTCATGAAAATTACCTCGAATCTGCTTCCTTGACTATGATAGTAGCTGAAAAGGTTAGTTTAGAAGGGCAACAAGTCTATCACAAAAACAATTGTCCCTATCACAAAAACAACTCTTATGGGCGTATTTTGATGCACCTGAACTGGATCCTGGCTAAAAAAAATTGATGCATACTTTTTCATGGGAAATATGTGACGAAAAATTGACGAATTGATTGATTGTAGACTTATACCTAGGACATATACTCAGAACTTTACTCAGGGCTATTTCCTGTAATGGACGTCCATCGGCTGATATGATGATGATGATGATGATGATGTGACAAAATGCTGAGATGGGGACTTTTTCTAGTTTATGGCACTCGTATACACTTCCCTGCCAACCTAAGACTTAGATCTTAACTTCATGTGCAATTTAATCGGCAACCATTTAGGTACCATCTTCATTAGAAATTATATAAGCAGTAACATTGAAAGAAAGTTGATATATACCTACCTACAACATGAAATACCTACTAGTTTATGAGAAAACCTGAGAAAATGTAGACTATTCTATAATAAAGGAAGGCTCAGTAATAAATTTTGTCGGAGCTTATACAAAAACGTGAAGAGGTAGTTTTTCGTAAGATTGATTATATTGGTGAGAAAAGTTTATGTAGGTACTCGTAGGTAGGGAATTCATTTTATTTGGTATCATATTTAGGGAATAATATTCATTTAATACAAATTCATTTAGTGAAACTTGGATTAAAATCTGTCCAATAGAATTTAGTGAAAATAACAAAATTGTCTTTTGCGTCTTTTTTTAATTTATGTCTACCTTTTGTGATTTACGTCTATTCTAGTATCTAAGTTATAAGAAAATGCTAAATCCTGGAGGGTTAAAAACAAAGGCTTCGAGAAAAGAATGGTACGGCGATGCCCTTATTTTGCGCGACTTAGTGAGGGCACTGCCATGCCCCCTGATTCCACCTTTGACGCTTCTCTTGTTTAACGCATCTGTTTTTCTACAGGTTAAGGACATGGTTTTGTCGTTGGCCTTCCGATATCAGGTTGCTAGTAGAGACGTTCATTTAATTGGTCACAGTTTGGGAGCACATGTAATGGGATTGACTGGCGAAAAACTTAAAGATCACAAATTCATGGTTGCACGTGTTACAGGTACGGTATACTACCACAAGTTGGTACCTTCTTACTAAATTGATTTTGCAACATTCTTCATTGGTGCTCTGCTCTTATTAGTTTTAGCGTGATAATATATAGCCCATAGCCTTCCTCGAGAAATGGACTATCTAACACTGAAAGAATTTTTCAAATCGGACCAGTTATAGTTCCTGAGATTAGCGAGTTCAAGCAAACAAACTCTTCAGCTTTATATTATTAGTATATTATATTATTAGATTTGTATTTGTAGTGAGGATTTTTAATTGTTTGTAAGAATTTTTATTTTTACCTTTTGCATTATTTACATGGATTAATATCTGGATTTACTTTATCCCGGTCTACGAGTAAGTAAGCGAGTCGTAGGTAGGTATACTCCGGAGCTACAGTAATAAACAACCGAGCTAGGATTCGATTCATGTTCTGGATCCGGCAAAATACGGCTTTACGGTTACTTATTGTTTAGGTAGTATTTGAATTCACAAAGGCTATTCGAAAGTTTTTTTTTTCATGAAGAACAGGCTTGTACTTAGATATTTCTATCACGCATTTATGCCTTAAAATACTCAGGTCTTAATGATCATAATGATGAGTGTTAATGAACTTTTTTACCTGTAAGTTACGTTAAGTATGAGTATGAGTCGTAAAGTATTTCTCTGTTTCCCATCCCTAGGATTTATTTTAAGTATGAAAGAATATTATCAGAACAACGTTTTGCGGGTCTGCTATCCTATAAAAATCTATTGGAATGCGACATTGCGATAGAGTTTAGAGCTCGCGCAAACAGAAAGAGTTCAGCTTAACACCTGTAGGCTGCTATCTGCGTACAAAAATTAAATAGAGTTTTAAAGATACAAATACCATAGCTTTGCGTGGATACAAATGAGGGTGCGGAGTCAATCATATGGTAGAGACAACATAAAGATGGCGGATGCGAACACAAAACTTAAATCAGCAGAACACTTTATTTGAGCGGCCCTTACATTTTACACCTGCATCATGAACTTTCATTCGTTTTTCTTTTGCATTTTTCATTGTCGTTATAATACAAACCAATATAACTTTTGTTTCTAGGCTTAGATCCAGCGGGTCCCTTTTTCGAGCTGCCAAACTACTTGCCGGGTATAACCAGCGAGGCAGCCTCGTTCGTGGACGTCATCCACACAGACACCGGCGCCCTCGGCTATATTACCAACGTCGGCCACGCAGACTTCTATCCGAATGGCGGCGCCTGGCAGCCACACTGCTGCGACACTCATGACACATGTAGGCATTGAACACTGTACTTACTTCTTTCAATGAAGTCTAGCCCCTTGACAGAATCATTGTACTTAGGTCCAAACCAAGCTAACATTTTACTCCGCAACTATTTAGTCACTGGTACCAGTTCCAGGCTTCCGGTTCACTGGTATCGGTTCCGACTTCAGCTCCCACACTTTTAAATCGAAGATTTTAATCGGAAATCGAAGCATAATTTGCTACTTTGGAATTCAATTCACTTAATTTAATTTCTTGTTTATTTGGAAACATGAAAATTTTATAATATATAAAAGTAAGCTGTATTATGCACGGTATTCACGTTCAGAAAAAATATTAAGTACTAGCGGACGCCCGTGACTTCATCCGTGTGAAAGTCGATGTAAACTTATCGATACCCTACCCCTTCCCTAGCCCTACCCCTACCCTACTCCTACCCTAATGCAATGCGAATGCAAAACCGTGGAAATCGGTTCGTGCGTTCTGGAGTTATAGCGTCAGGAAGGAAAACACGACTTTTTATTATATAGTAGAGATTAGGTATTTCATTATTGCTACTACTTTCTTTAGCTTCTTTTTTATCTTTCTGTTATAGTTAGCTGTGAACATACGTGCGCCTACGTTTACTTCGCTGAGACTATCAGAAATGGCAGTGAATACGTCTCCGTGAAGTGCGACTCGTACATCTCGTTTGAGACGGGTTCGTGCGGCGACAATGAGAAGCAATACATGGGGTTCTACAGCCTACCCACGGCACGGGGCTCCTACTATCTCGACATTGATAAATAGAATTCTTGTTAATGAACTTTATATTTTATTTTCTTTTTTTCATAACTAAGCGGACTCTTGCGTTTTCGAATGATTGATCCGCGTGTTTGAATTTTCTACCTATAGCTTCGATATACTATAAGATATATTGATATGTTATCTACCTTCATTAAAGTGTTTATTTTATTTTGTTACATGGCTCAATATTTGATAATCCAAAGATTGTAAATTTAAATTGAGTAGATACTATTAATAAGCATCAATGTAGAAATTATATTTTCCTACAAATGTTGTGTTAATTCAAATTACCAAAGTAGAGCATAAGTTTTACTACGACAGTGATCCGTAAATCCAAAAGAATGTTATAGCCCTTCTGATATTTACAGATCACGTTAAGTTTTAGTATAACTTTCAACTTGATAATAACTGTAATTGCTACTAATGTGCCTTTTTATTTAAAAATAACTTCTAAAATAGCACGTTGTCGTTTTACGTAGGACCTATCACCTACGACAATCCTAGGTAGAACCAAACGGGCTAGCCGCATTTTAGAATATTCATGAGGCACACGAACATGAGTCATTTAATTAGCTACCGCCTACTCGGTACTCAGCAATGGGAACTTGTAAGTAATAACATGCATTGTACATTATTTAGAATGTGAAACACGGCTAAAACTCACTTGACGTGACACGTCAGAGTATGCCTGACTAGTTTAGAACCCATATGGGGCCCTTATTCATAAGCCGGTTCTTGCAACGCGACTTGATCAAAACTGGATTGTGTCGTGACTCCACGTTGTATCACGTAAATTTTCTCATAACCGTACTTTGTTTTCTCAACTTTATAAATAGGGTGTCCAACAAAATTTTAATACCTACTATGATTCGTCGAATGCTTGTCAAACCAAAATATTATGTATTCAATAATGTGATGGTAATAGGTATGTCGCGTTGCTTGCGAGTTGATAACTTGATACCCCTATCAAGGTACCTAGGAACTTAACTCATCCTGTATTAAGATCAACCTCCATTCCGTCCATTTTGAACTTTTTTGTTCGTTAATTTTAGCGATATTGTCGCCACCTAGAGTTGTAGGTCAATCAGTGACGTAGTTCCGAATGTTTTTCAACAAATTGATAAAAGATGTCACTACTTCTTATAAAATGTTAGAACAATAATTAATATTATAATACCTATTAAATTAAATTATATTATGTTAATAATTTTAGGCAATATTTATGTTATATTAAAATGTTTTGAGATAGACAACATCCGAAAGTCTCATAGTGGGCGTGAGTTTACTTTGTGTACGTACTCGGACAGTTAGTTACCCAAACTTATTCGAATCATGGTGCCAGCTACCGGAGTTTGTTATAACCGGAGGTTCATAACACAGCCTTCCACAAGTTTCACAGATTCACATTGGTACCAGTTTTTCATTGAAAGATAGGTACCACACCTTGCCAACAGATGGCACTTACCTATAGTAGGTATCTATTATTAACATTAACGTCCGTCGTCCGGATAGAAGTCAAAACCGTTTTTCTACCAAGCGACCAATTGAACAAATGAGTCAACAATAGAATAAATTGCTACACATACCGTGGTATTATCCAGCGTACCTTAGTTGATCCCCTGTAGCTACTGGGGAGTAACAAACGAAATACAGGGAATCTATATTTTTTTTATGTAGCCGGAAAAAAGCAGATGGCCCACCTGATAGTAAGTTGAAAACCATCACTCTTAACACAGCAATTGACGAGGTTATAGAATACTCGTACCTACCTGTTCTTACTCTGTGAGAGCAAAGATTTTGTTCTATTGAATTTTATAGTAAATATTGAATCTTCATGTGAGAGCATAGTTCGCAGGGCATGCAATACGTCTTCCGATGCGCTGCCTGCATCCATCAAGCCAATGCATTAAGGTGCTGATAGACTTGAGTCTTGAGCATTCACTTGTAACAGATCATTGAGCATTCGCCGTTTTTATATTTGTCGAAATGAACAACGCACCGATCCAAGCATAGAGCCAAATATTGCTACAAACATCTTGAGAATTCTAGCGAACGCTCCATTCGATGCTCGTCAAAGATATTCATCTCGACAAAAAGCTCCAAGCAAATCTGCTCGTTAGAATGCTCGCTAAAACGTACATATTGTGATGTAACATACCCACGAAAGCTCATTACAAGTGAATAGTAAAGTCTATCAGCACCTTTAGTGTTAATTATGTAGGTATTCTATATTTAAGTATCTGTGGTTATAATTTGACTAGCAACCGTATTCTTCAGATTGGAACACAATACAACTTGGCAACACAAATAAGCTTCCCTCCGTGGAAGCTTCGTCGGACGAACTCTGTCGAAAAGAGCTCTATTACTACCTAGTAGCACTAGAAACTTAAGGTAAGAAAGAAATTGATACACAATCTAAGTGCTAAAATCGTATGTATTTGTAAAACAGGTGGTAAATAGGAATAATAGTTTATAAACAAGTTCAAAATACAATATGCTCAACTATATCTATGGATAAAATACGTAATGATATTTATATTGGTGGTTACATGAATTGAATAAACTTTCTAAAGCACTTTACACTTTTGCGGCAGTGTGAACAGCTTTTGGTCTGAAATCTGTATCACAGTTATACACGATCTGTATGTACCAGTGGCGAAGGATGGAATTTTGACCAAGGTAAGCTGTCCCAAAGAAAAAGAAATTCATACCGCTTGATACAAACTCCGGTTTCTCACACATCCATTCATTACAATAATGGAATTTTTTGTATGGGAATCGGCTTGTATGGATTCTTCGCCGCTGGTATATACCTACCTACCAATAATAAATCACTAATAAACCAAAAAAAACATTATACAAAAAATCTAAATAAAATAAAAGCATATGATAAGAAATCCAAAGGCAAAGGCAAATACCTAGTTATACAAAATAACCATTTTCTATACTTTTCTACCTATATAAAATGCGAATCAACGTTAATAAATGTAACTCAAGTTCTTACATAATATGATGTTTCTAATGTCAGCCACTGACGATCAAGTAATCTCACATGCCTGCATCGATACTATCAGTTTTATCATGCCGAACGCGACCAACGCACGAACGGTTATATCGGAGCCGTTTGCACTGCAGGCATGTGAGATTACATGATCGTCAATGACTGACATTAAGCACAGCACCGCACCGTAAAAAATCGTAAGGCAACGGCCACACTAAAGTAAATATCACAACGTGACTCAAGATCTAGTACGACATAGTGTGACCTTGCTTTAGAATAAGTGTAATTCTTCTTTGGTTTTGTGGGTTATTTGCTAACTCAGTGTCTTTCCGAGTGTAAAGTCAACTGACGGTAGTATTACATTGAATTAAATTTTTGACTAATACAAACATTTCGTAGCATATTTTCTATGGAAAAGCGGACTTAACCTACTAGATGGACTATAACAGGCTAGATTAATAAAATTCCTTTAAATAATAGATAAATAAATGTTAGGATAACTAAATTAAATAAAGGTACTTACGACAACTTATAAACTGCGTAATTACACATATATTACCGCACACTAAACTTGAACATAATACGAGTATATAGGTACGCAATCACAACCTTAATTACACCTAAGTATGGCCTTTAGTTGTGTACTTATAGACTGATCACTGGGACTTTTCACTAAAACCTTTAGGGACAAAACCGGTACATGCTAGAAAACAATGATTGATGCACCTATGGTAAATTATGTAAAATGACAAACTCCAAAATGCTAAGTAGAGGTATTAGGTTCATAACTCTAACTTTCGCCTTGGTGAGTAAGAAATAACTTCGAATTGTCTCAAAGATGTCCCACTCTCCTCACCTACTTTGTTTACTCCAGAAAAAAATTAAGGCGTCATGACGAAACTTTTACTTTGGGCTGATTTTTTAAGGTTAGATTAATAATAAATTGTATTTTTACGCTTGGGTTATTGCGTATTTACTAGATTTCTGTTTATATCTTACACAATAATACATGTAAGGTTTTCTTATTTTTATTTAATAACATTTCTACAATTAGGTATCGTGGTATTTTACATTTCACCTGGGGCAATTTCGGAACATCTTGACTTTGACTTCGTTAACTACACCTACAGTAAGGATATGACATACTGGTTAAACCAAAGTAGTTTACATTAAATTTAATTAATATTTTAGCTAGGTATATACTCACAAGTTTAGTGCTTTGGTAGTTTATTTAAATGGCCTCTATGACAATAACAAACATAATCTCTGATCACTTAAGCATAAACAATAATACTATTATAATTTATAACATAATAAAAATAAATACTGACTTAATAACAAAGGTAATTTTGTGCTAAAATCCATACTAAATAACCAGTCTTATAATACAAGATTAATAAATATTATAATTTAAAAGCTTGCATCACGAAAGTTAAAACTGTTAAGTAATTGGTCAAGTCTTGTAATGACTAAAGGACAGTAATTTTAAACTCAGGTTTAATTTTGGACAAAATCTACAATTACAATACAGCAATATTGTCAAAGACATATCGACGACGATTTGTACATTGAGCAAAAAAGGATTATCCCAATCACATACAAAAACATGCGGAACCTACCTACATTTTTAAATTCCGTGACAGACTACCTACACACTTACTATTACAGTAAAGCCAAAATCTTGTTAATTCCAAACAAACAAATTCACTAGAATTAAATGACAAGCTAACATTTGCAATTATGACCTGAGACAAACAATAATTTTAATAAATAGAAAACAACATTCTGTGTTTATTTCAGAAGGTGCTAAATTATGAAATCTATCCATAAGTAGATCCACAAATCACAATATTTTTTTTATTGAGAATGGAAGTACCATAAATATTAATAAAAATCTTATAGTACCTACTAACACTTATGTCTAACATTTAAATGAATAACAACAAAATTAAAAATAATATGACAGACTTTCAAAAAACTTATACTATAAGGGCTGATAGCTAGGCCCAGGAACAAAATATTCATTATAGACCACTTAATGTGTGTGATATGCGTGACTCGACAGTCAGACGTAATTCTGAATACATAAGTTGGCCACTTCGTTAGTAACACTCCCGGGCCGGGAGGCGTGTAGCGATGGATGAATAACCCACGACTGATGCACCTTACTTCCCCGCACGCACGATTTCAGTCTTACCCCCGTCACCCGCATATCATGGGAGTATCATCAACGAACTTGCCAGACTATAACCAATTTGGTGGGACGTTTTTCTTCCAAGCCTGTGATCGTTGTCTAAATAAATATTTTATTCTTGAGCCCAAGAACTATAACTTGAATGTCATTATAATAATATTTAATTATTATTAGTTCACAGCTGTATCACATTTCGATGCTTAACTCGCTTGATATTGAAATTATATCATATGCAACATGATAGAATCAACAAACACTTAGAAGGCACTAGCATTATTATTCATTAAACAATTGTTAAAAACCATGATAGTACTTGTACTTATTTTATTTTGTACTAAGGCTCACATAGTTGCATCCTAGATCTTATTACAGCCGGTTATTCAAAAGCCAGTATTGTGTGCGACAAGACACATATATTTATGTCCTCTATTTATTGGATCATTATTCAGAATTCATAAAACACACCAATTCCAGATATAATCATATTAACAGTGTTAAGAATGGGCTGGACGTAGGCTATGCCTATATGCAATGCAAAATAAATATATACTCAGAGACACAATTATCCACCCACTTTAATATGACGCGAGTATATTAAAGTGGGCTGATAACTGTGCCTCTGTGTATATTAAAAACTCTTGAGTTTTAGTAGGTAATCTGATCAGTAGCTCAACCAATGTTTTTTACAACTTGACAGTGTGAGTTTTAAATTAATCTCTATCACTCTTAGTCTAACTTGACACCAAAAATAGAGAGAGACAGATACGAATTGGAAAATCACAGTCTAATTATAAAAAAATTGTTATGAAGTTCTGCTAAACATCTACAACACTCACACAACAGATTTTTATTTATCATTCCTGAAAAGGTTAATTATGCATTGTCATGGTATCAAAAGAGAACACATTTTGGCTAAGCCTATCCCAGCCAACATAAATTATTGTAATAATATCTCACTTTGTTAACAGCAAATTGACAATTTGATGGACTAATCAATTGATAGAAGGCAGCGCTTTAACAGTAAAAATATTGCTCAATTTATTTTATCTGACTGGAGTTAATATACTCCACATCAAACTTCTAGACTGCCCTGAAGTTGCAACACAATTGCCAAGGTAGGCCCTAAAGAGATATGATGTATTACACAAATCTCGTGTACAGAACAGACTAGAAGTTTGACGAAAATTATATCTTTACATTTTATATTTATAGCTACATATTAAAATTAAACTATTTTAACCAGTCTATAGTATCCCATAGATGTATATGTTACAACATTTAACTATGGATAAATTATTGCAAAGTTATTATAATCTATAGTCTTTTTTAATAATTAATTTGACATATTATTTAAAGTGTTCCATGCCATTTTACAAAACAATCTCGATCATAATATACATAATATATATATAGGTATATAATATATATATATATATATATATATATATATATTATATATATATATATATATAGGTATGGTATATATATATATATATATATATATATATGTAGGTTTATTTACTTAGAATGTCATAATATCCGACTTGGGAGTTCTTTAGGTGACAAAATAAACTCTAAATGTATAAACGTAGAATAGTCTGTTTGAATTATTAAATCAATATTTCAAAAAGAGAGAATTTTAGTTTATATTAAATTTGTTTAAATAATGTAAAAATATGATAATTATGTGGGTTATGGATTACATGCTTTGTGCTGAAAATCCGAATTCCTGTGACAAATTTACAAAAGAAAGTTAGCAGAAGTTAAGCTATCAGCAAAAAAGCAATTTTCATTCTTAAACTAACATGAGGTTTTGCATAACAATAAAATAGACATACTGGGCGTTTACATGTTTTTTTTTTAAATATCCCAGTCTCTCATTTTTTTACTATGCACTTGATATATGGCAAAATGAGCTTCAAATAAACTGTACATATATCACATATGGTGATAGCCTGTAAGTATGCAGTTTCACTTTATTCTCCACATCGATTCTCTTTCTACAATCACAAATGCTTTGAAGAACTAGAAAAATATATGAGAATGACAGGCATTGATCACGTGACCTGTCGATAGCATATGTCATTCCATACATTTTTCTGGTTTTCGAAGCGTTTGCAATCATCAAAGACACCAGCCCGACGTGCCACATGGCTACACCAAGTGGCACGTCGGGCTGGTGTCTTTGTTGTTTGTCATCACCCAATTGATGAAAGGACACACTGAATTGAGATAAAAGGTGAAAAGCTTCTTTCAGTGACTTCATATAAAAAATTAGAAGCAGCCACAGTACAAACTTTACCAACCTAGTGGAAGCGGTGAAAAACTGGTCAGTCAACTGCTAGTATATGAACATTAGACTGACATGTTTAGTATAAATATACTATACAACAATTGCTTTAATTGTTCTTTCTATGTCCATTCTGCACATTGGGCAATTTTGTAGCTCATTTTGTGAACAGGGCTGGCAGCAACACATGTGACCGCACGGCACAAAAACTATTTCAGACTTAGCATCCATACAAACTACACATTCACCTTCCACTATTGAGCTTTCTTTATCATCAACATTCAGTACTCCTGAACAATTTTGCTCCTCATCACAAATAGGTGCACTTGGTTGTACACTGCTGGCTTCTGGCATGTTGAAGTTTTGACTTTTAGATTGCACGTACAATTGTAAGGCTCTTAAAATTCCATCTCTATCAGAACTCAGAGTTACTCCGCTCTCCTTTAAGCTCTGATGAGTAATATTCAATAAAGACTCACCTGAAAATAAATATTTAACCAGGAAAGGCAGACAATGTATAACACCTTCTTGTAAAAGATTATTTGCAAAAGCAGGATCTAGTTTTCTGACACTAAATAACGATTTAGGTGCTGAGTCCAAAAGTTTTTGATAACTTTTGAGCCAAAAATCATTTGATCTGACACCTTCAGTTTCTGCTTCTTTTAAGGTGTCAATTAACTGTTTTCTTCTTATGTTTCTCTGATCCAGAAGATTGTCAAGCAACTCTACTAACTGAACCCTTTGTTGCAACAGCTCATTATAGTTAAATGTAATGTGCATATTCTTCTTTTCCTGTTCAATGATACTTAACCGGGCTAAATTTGTAGAGATAAGTGATATTTCTTGATTGAGACTCCAGCTCTTAGCATCTACTTTCTCTAGCAGAGATGAAACCATTGCTTTCTGTATATCTTGATCTTCCAGTAATGTTTGCACTAACGCAGTACGAGACTCATCTTTAGCATTTAAGAGTTCAGATAATTTCATTGCACCTTCAGTCTCCTGTATCAGCATATTTTCTTTGATGTTATTTAGATCATCTTTATAATATTTTTTATACATTTGTATAGAAGAATCTTTTTCAATGAGCTCTTCCATTGCTTTCAAAATATCACCCCGTCTTACATTGTCATAATTTTGTCTGGTTATCTCCAATAACCGATCATGTTCAGCTTGTTCATAAGCTAGCTGTTGCTGGATAGCCTCTGGTTGGAGTCTATCGATTTGAATAAAGTTTTTAACTAAACATTCAATATCCTCCTCTTCTTTCTGTATAGTTTTCATTAACTTCTGCCTGTCTGCTTCTCTCACTCCTTGTACTTTGGCTATCTCAGTATCTAGAACTTGTTGTTCTTGTATAATCTTAGACAGAAATTTTTCTCTTTGATGTTGATTTGCTTTATGAATTTTACTTTCTTGTTCCACCATTGCAGCTTCTTGTTCCTCCCATGTTATTCCTAATTGTTTTTCAAATGGATTGTAATTTACGTTTGGAACTTGGGATGGTGAAATATCAGAAGGTAATGGGGCTATGTACTCAGTGTTCATTTCTGAACATAAATATCTCATTATTTCTACAGTCCCATTTGTGGCTATGTACGGTGGTGGAAATATGAAATTTTCACCATCTAACTCAATAGATAGCAAATTTGTGGCAAGACACAACTCTGGACAAAGTTTTGTGAGGTGTTTGTTATCAGATATCTTTAATAATCTCAGACATTTGAGATTACCTAATCTAGGATTTAAATGCTTCAATTTATTTTTAGATAAGTCCAAAACTTGTAAACACTCCAAAAACTTTATTTCGTCAGGTAAGGATTCAAGATAATTACCTTGTAAATATAGCTCCGTTAAGTTTACGAGATACTTTATGCCTTTTGGTAGCCGAAAAAATTGATTGCAACTTAAATTGAAAACTTTGATGAGGAAGAGATCTGACATCTGGCCACCCTCGTCCAAGGTTTGCAGGCGATTATTATGTAAATACAAATTGTCTTTTCTGAATACCTTGCATATGGAAAATATACCTGACGGCAGACGCCGGAGACAGCAGTCTGACAAATCGAAATCCGGTTCAGGCGATTCTCGGGCGAGATAAAGTTTCCTGTCGAGTCTTGCTCGAGCATCCTGGGAATTGTGGGCATTTCTCCCAAACAAGAACATCGTGCGTTGTCCTGATACGGCACTGCCCATTAAATTAAAAATAAAATAAATAAAAAGCACAATAATATTAGTGATCGACTGTGTCACCTTTGGCAAGCAATCATGCTTGTTATCGTTTAACGCTATCTAAATAGCAAGTGCATCCGTATGATAAAGAATTATTAGTCAGATTACTGTATTGGTTACAAATTACACAATATTTTTAATTCTTTTGTATCACAACATTAAAAAAATGTAAAACTTCGACTCTTTAATTCAGTTTTGTTTTTAGGAATAAATGTCATCAACTCATTATTTGTCAAATCAAAGTCATGTCATCTGTCAGACTGTCAGGTGACAGTTGCCAGGTTGCCAGCCCTAAAAACATTTTTTTTTGTTTCAATATAGCTTCGCACCTATTAATGGTCTAAGCTTCGCACTGATAAAGCCAGTCATCAAGTAATAATTTTTATCAAATAATTTGTCATAATATGGCGAAAGTGGTCAAATCAGGGGAGTTGCTACAAAAATCTATGCAATTTACTTTTTGCTACCGCCGTATCAGCCGTATCAATGACGTAGGTACGCGTGAAAGCTAAAATTAGTAAATTAAAATATAAAATGTAATACACAATCTTACTTAATTTTATGATTCCCGAAAAAAAAACAAAATAATTTTCAACAAAATTCTAGGAAGAATTAACCTGCAAATATTAGTTACGGAAGAAAAAATATGCGATAGTCAGCCATCTAAGAGTTACAATTTTTTTATACATTAATTATTTAAGTTCTTCAAGGGTTTTTGGAGTTTACTACTTAGGAATCGATTTTTCATACACATAAAGCCCCTGGTATGAAAAAATATGGGCAGTAAAATTCGATGAACGAATGACAGCGTTACGTTTTAGTGCGCAACCTTTTCTGCCCACCTTTCCCAGTGCGCTGCCCCCAACAGTGCGCACGCCGCGACCTGCTGCTCTTCAGTTGCGCACCTTGCACTTTTAAGGCGCAAGTATTGAGACTTACACAGTGGGTGAAATATACACCTATTTTTATTATTATTATTTATTTATTACCACCTAGACAGTCGATCTGAAAGAGTAAACTCCTTTCGTGCGTCGGAGCTGACACACAAGATTTTTTAATTAAATTAGATCCCATATAATTTTCGTTATGCACAGATTAATCAATAATAGGCAGATAAAACGTACGGAACACGACGTGTAGGTAATAATAACTTTAGGTATATTAACTTTTCAACAAAAAAATATGTTTTCATACAAAGTCATTCAAATAATTCCGATTATCCATGTAACACACGCCTTTAGCTATCTTTGCATTATAGTAAGACTGTCGATATCGACGAGATATTGCAACTAGCACTCCGCACTTCACTGTAAGCTACCTCATGATATTTATTAATTAATAGAATACACTGGATTTTAGAAGACTAATCTTCCGATAATAATGAGGTAAATTAATATACCTAGTATGTATACTGTGATATCGTTTTTAGTTCCTAAAGATTTTTCTCACAATTATGTATCATATCTACTAAGTTTTAGAATCCATCTGTGCTTGTTGTGACCTTCGGACCTATGGCCCGTGACCTTGCCAAAAAATAATATAGAATTTATTTGCTATAGTCTAATTCACATATTATGCAAAAAAGTTCTCTGTCTCCTATAAAAATGGTTGAGGTGTCATCATAGGCGTATACAGCGGGTGGGCCGGGCCCACCCAAGAATGGTCTAGTCACTAGTGCCCACCCGTGATACTGGGCTACCGATTTGAAATTCTATGATGGACGCGGAAATACTAATAATTTTACACAAAATATCATTTAAAATATCAAATAATAACAACTTATAATAAAAAAAAGATTTAATAAAGATTTTGAAAAATATATTAAGACCTTCGGATATCTACCTTAGATACAAAGAAAAAATAATAAAATAAGTAGAGTCATATCAGAGTAGTTTGCGTCCACAAATATTGTTAACGAAATGTTTGAGTGATGATTTTTTTTTTTCATTCAGTGTCGATTCAGTAATATGTGGGCCCACCCCAGGAAGTAATCCTAGATATGAATATAAATAGAATGGGTGTCATTCGATTCGGAATTGAATGTACTTAGATAGTTTTTGAAAATATCAAAGGTCCGCTAGCAAAAATAAAAAAGGGGTTCGGTTTTTGACTTATAACTATTTTTGATATTTCCAATTCGACAAAAGATTCAAAAAGAAAAGGAAAGTTCTTAATATTGCGCTGAAAATGGGGTTCCGCCGGCCGCTGAAACTCGGACATGTCGCTAGGAAAGTTACCAGTCAGATATCAATATCGAATGACACCTCAACTATTTTTATAGGAGACGGAGAACGTTTTTTGTACTAAAGAGCACATGTGGATCACATTAATAAGACATAATGGAAAAAATACTAAGTAAAATAAAAGACGGTTCTCCGCATAACTCAATTTACTACTTAAAAATAAATTATTCTAAAACTAATAGTTACAATAAAATAAGTTATAATTATTAAGTTCAATTTTATCTATAGTATTCTGGTGTAGATGGCCTTCTATCTCTGTAAGATTCTTGTTTTAAATGATTACTATTGTACCATTTTTCTAATTTAGGAACTTCTTTATCAAAATACGAATAGTTAAGTTGCTCATTCAGGGGGTAATAAAAAATGGTACCATGATCACTAACTTGTTTATGTTCTGCGTTATCTTTTTGATACCATATATTCTTATCGGGTATGTTTTGATCTATAAGTTTTATTCCTAAAGGAAAGAAGACCCTTTCATCAGTGTCCCCCTGGTTTATTTGTTTTCCATTTTCTGGTTTTTGTTTAAGTTCTCCCGATAGCGGAGCGTTAATAACATAACTGTTCAATTGTTTTATATTATCATTAATTAAAGGGGAAACTAAAAACGAATTAAATTTCTTTTCTTCAGATTCCTTAAGCAAACGCATTCTCGGATCGCTGTTGTCGCCTTCTTCGGGAGGTGGGATTGGATAGCCTTGTGATTTCTCTATGTCCGATAAAATACGGATTAAGTCTTCTGTTAAATCGTATTCTTCTGTATTTTCTACTGCATTTCTGTTTTCTTCTTTGGTTGGTTTTATTGCTCTTAGATCTTCATTATGGAATTTTTCTGGTGGGTTGGATTTTGCATACTCGTTCTCATCTGAAGAATCATGTACATAATAGTCTGGGTTCACTTCTTTTTTAACTCCATACTCTTGAATAAACGCCGGCGGCAGTTCTTCCGTCGTTTTACTAAAATAATTAAATAGAGGAAATTGAGGTAAGTCTTGTCTCATTTCTGGCCTGGGTAATCGTATGACCACAATTTTACCTTGTTGGTATCCTAAACCAATACCTATAAATGGCTTAGATTCTGCAGCCTTCATTGTCAGTGACTTCTTTGGGGTTTCACTACTGTCTTCAAACAAAAGATTTGAATCTGCATCGCAGTACATTTTGTTAAGTTTTAGGACGTCTTTTTCTGAGAGACCTATCCTTTGTCCAATTTCCGCACCAAGCTGAAACAAATACAACAGATATAAGTTACGTTCTGACTAGTATTATCTCCCGCGGATTTCTTGTATTCCGGTAAATTACCTTTTTTGGTATTAAAGTATCTTGGCCATTCGAAGAGAAAGCTTTGCGGCTGTAATGCAGGACACTGTCATAGTCGTAACCCACACCAAAATCCGAAACAACTAAAGTATTATATTTCCGGAAATTGTGTCGTGCAGCTGTAATAAAAATGAATATTTAAAATTATTGTAAAGTATATTTATATTAAGGTAGTATTAGTACTATGTGTTTATTTATCTAGTGATTTAAGGAAAATATTTACTCTGTATTTTATCACTGAACGGAGTCCTGCTTATTAATTTGTTCTCTTTGTTAAACGTATAGGTACCTATTGGACCCTGGATTTAAACAACGATTATCAATTTTTTGCAGTAAAAAATAAAAATCCATTTTTTAAATCATCACCAACATCATTATCAAACCATATTCGGCTCAATGTTGAGCACGAGTTTCCTCTCAGAATGCGAGGGATTAGGCTAATAATCCACTACGCTGGCCCAATGAAGATTGGCAGGTTAAATTAAGAAAATTCTCACGATTTATTTTTCTTCACCGTTTAAAGCACGTGATGTTTAATTTCTTACATAAAATACATTAGTTATTTATAATAAATAAAATATATGAATTTTAATATTTTTATCAATCTCCTAAAGTGTCTTGAATTTGTAGTCAATAAAATCTTGGTCACTTTCCAATTTATGTAATATCGTACTATGTTTAAGTCTGTCGACCTATAGGTACCTACTTTAAGTGTAATATAAAATCGTTATAATAATATGCAGCACAACATCCTCCATTGTTATACTCGTAAAACATATAAGCCTATAGGTATTCGATAGAGCACTAGACATTTAGTATTCAGATCACAGTAGATAGTGGTGGATTACTAACACCGTTACCTAATTCCTAATAGCAGTGTTAGTACGATCCAAATTTTTCAAATTTCTCTGCAATAATTTAATATTTTACGGCATTACATTGAAACAAAACATAGCTTTGTTGAATTTTTGTGCATTGTGATGTTTATTTTAAATGCATTCGTTGCAATTAAAATTTTAAATTTTAGGTATCACCGGTTACGTAGGGGCGCGGCGGCAGGACATCACCCCGAACGCGATGAGTGAGTGATTTTAGCGTTCTTTACGACGTTGTAAAGATTGTGTCATACTTAACTACTCACGTTTAATAATATTATCCCACAAGACGTCAATGTAATCGTCTCTATCGGGACTGCTCTGCATGTGGTAGAAGCCAAGTGTATGTAACAGCTCATGAACCACAGTTCCACGCCGAAAACAGCCGCGTCCTACGGGGTGGCGACGAGAGAGGTTCAGGACTTGGTAGCCTCCTTGGTAACCGACTTGTGAAAAACATCCACGTCTGCTGCCCTATTAAAAGTAGAGATAATACTGTCAATTTTCGAAACACAATAGCTCTGTATAGATATGTACTCGTTCTACAAATTTATGATTTCATCATCATCATCCATCATCATCATTTTCCCCATATTCGGCTCACTGTTGAATACGAGTCTCCTATCAGAATAAGAGGGGTTAGGCAGTCCACCTAACCAGAGTAGCTTTCTTTGTAAACTGGAATTCATAGACGTTGCAGGGGCACCCCCAGGAGATCATTCGCCGCGGGTAAATGGTCTCCTGGTGGTGAAATTCGCAAACGCAAAGAGTTTAGGTACATTCCACAATCAGAGGGTGAACGATCCCCTGGGGCGCCCTCACATCGTCTTTGAATTCCACTGGTAGAGAATTGAAAAAAATTCAGGTATGCAAGTTTCCTCGCGATCTTTTTCCTTCACCGTATAAGACACATGACTACTACTTTATTAGAAATGCACATATTTAAAAAGTTGTAAGTGCATGCCTCGGACGGATTACCCTTTAAATTTAATATTTTAAATTTAGAGGGCAGCTCAAAGGCAGGGGTCATATTTCTGATTTCACAAATCTAATTCAGTAACAGTATTGTATTGTTTCAAGCGAGTCAAGCGAGCCACGGGGATTCGCTGGATGCAGGCGGCTCAGTATCGTGATGTTTGGAAGTCCCTATAAAAGGCCCATGTCCTGCAGTGGACGTTCATCGGCTGATGTGATGATGACGATGATGATTGTATTGTTTTGCGGCTAGTTGCCTCGGCTGATGACAGAAGGGCTGGATCATTTTTGCGCAATGGATTAGCGAGGCAGTCCGACGCGGAAATGCAGATTACTTGTCACCATTCCACTTTGGCATGATTCGTATTAGGCATCAATTAGGTTAAGTTAGCATACGTTTCTTATCGTATTCTTTCTCAAAATACGTGACAAAAAGTTAATCTATCTATACCTTTATAAATAAGAAAATATTAAAAGTTAATTGGATATTTTAATGAAAGATTACTTTTTGTTGATGATGCAACCATACTGTGCAATCTTACCTGAATTACTACGGCATCTTTATCACCTTTTACGTAGGGTCTAAATTTGACGCAAGAGACGCGGGCTAAATCAGCTATGCCTGTTTGGATTGCTTCTATTTGAGCACTATCTGCAAAAAAAATATACTCTTTGTAAACTCATAAAATGCAGCTTTTTACGTATTTCGTCGCAACAATACAACAATAGAGTCTGTAAGACACGGTTGCTGTAACTAGGTGAACCTATTTGCACGCTAAACGATTACTATGTAGTGAAACTACATTTTGTGGTGATGTAACATATAGGAATGTAACAGTAACACGAAAGAAATTTGAAAAATGAAGAATGATTTAAAATAGAATATACATATTTCAAAACGAACTAAAAAAAAGTTCTCAATCTCTTCAATTATTCAGAGATACAATTTTCTAAAATGAGCCTAAAATTTTAGTTTCAATTTTTTTAACTATTTATCTGGCTAAAAAAAACAAAAACAAAGAGCTTTTTAAATTCTCAATTAGAAACGTATTTTTTAAAGTTTGTAACCTCATAACTTCGCAATTCTGAAAATTCTTTTCTTGTTTGAAGGAATATACTTCCAGATTGGTGTTATTTAATTTTCATGAAATTAGGTTCAGTAATTTCGTGTTAAAATGAAAATAGCGAAATTGCACGTAATGTGGCGCTTTCGTTCACTGTGCTAGTGTGTCTAGTCTAAAAACAGAAAATTAAAAAAATTCAACAAATTTCAAAATAACAAAAATAAACTACAAAGCTAAAAATAACATCGTAAGTGCTACCTACTGATCACTTCGAAAGCGGTGCGTTTGATTTTTTTTTTGTTAAAAAGATTTTATCGGTATAGTATAGGTACTTACTAAAATGGTCCGGTTGTATAAAGTAAACAACCTCATTGTTAGGCCAGCGTTTGGTACTGTCGGTCAGTCCATTGCGTGCCAATCCCTCAGCTACGTTAGTAAGAATCATTCTTCTTTGTCTCTCATTTAAAATCAGGTCTCCCTCAAATTTTCCGCTTGTTTCCCAAGCATTATCCAATATAGGCTCGTCTTCATCGAATTCGTCACTTGGTATGTTGCCTTTGAAGAAATTAAAATCTCAGTAAACATTTACATTTTTCAGTTAATTACAAAAAACTTACAAATAGTTATACATGAGGTATATATTTATCAAGGCAGATACGACATACTATTTTGGTTTTACATTTATATATTAACTACATTTTAGAAGTCAATTACAAAAATCAGTTAATGAATGGCATTAGGTACTTATCAAGGTACGACTTACTTTTTACATTTTGATTTTACATTTATATATTAACTACATTTTAGAAGTCAATTAGAAAAATCAGTTAAATATAAGTATTAGGTACTTATCAAGGTGCGATTTACTTTTTACATTTTGATTTAACATTTATATATTAACCACATTTTAGAAGTCAATTACAAAAATCTGTTAAATATAAGTATTAAGTACTTATCAAGGTACGATTTACTTTTTACATTTTAATTTAACATTTATATATTAACTACATTTTAGAAGTCAATTACAAAAATCAGTTAAATATAAGTATTAGGTACTTATCAAGGTACGATTTACTTTTTACATTTTAATTTAACATTTATATATTAACTACATTTTAGAAGTCAATTACAAAAATCAGTTAAATATAAGTATTAAGTACTTATCAAGGTACGACTTACTTTTTACATTTTGATTTTACATTTGTATATTAACTACATTTTAGGAGTCAATTAGAAAAATCAGTTAAATATAAGTATTAGGTACTTATCAAGGTACGACTTACTTTTTACATTTATATATTAACTACATTTTAGAAATCAATTACAAAAATCTGTTAAATATAGGGATTAGGTACAACTTACTTTTTACATTTTGATCCAACTGAGATGTTTGTCTGAGAAAATTGCTAAAGTCCTCTAATTCGCTTAGCGACATCGCCAAACACTTAAACACACACACATGGCATATAACTATGTAACTAGGCCACTTCATATTTACAATTCTTGTTAATATTAATAAGTGAAACAGAAAAATAAATACATTTAAATATTGTTGTCTAGAAACTGTTCAAACTAATCTTGTAAGCGTGTCACTAAAAGTTAGAGCCACATTGCACTGTTTTGGTAAAACTACACCGTGTTAGCGATTGAAACTTTTCGCGCTACGTCGCGTAGTTTTTGCCGAACAAAACCCACCGAGGCGGGTCGGGAATTAATATAGTGTTAGATACGACCATTTCACAAGTCGTTGGCGTACTACTGTTGGGTCGACTTGCGACAGCGCGTACGCAGGCTGCGCGTACCTCCCCTTCTAGAATTATTGGTAGATACTCTTATTAATAATAATAAAAAAATTGGTACTAATAACTTACTACAAAAGAAAAATGGGTACCTTCTACTTACTAAAAGTTAATGTATTTTTTTTTTATTTCTTTACAGCCCTTAACTGCAATCTCACTTGATGGTATGTGATTATGCAATCTAAGATGGAAACGGGCTTCCTCGTTATGAGTTGAATGGAAATCCACGCCCCTTTCGGTTTCTGCACGACATCGTGCCGGAACGCTGGGCGGCACGTCTTTGCCAGTAGGGTGGTAGGCCCGACCGAAGCCTACCACCAGTCAGACCTGGATCAATTAAGAAAACCTCATTCGGCCCTGCCGGGGATCGAACCCAGGATCTCAGACTTGTAAATCCATTGCGCATACCACTGCGCCATGGAGGCCGTCAAAAACTGATCGTTGTTCAACCCTACCTACCTACTAGGATCGCTCAATTTCGATTTTAATTTTAAATAATGTATTGAATTTGGTTTGAATTCTGGTGAAATTAAAGTTACGTCACACAGCTACGCCTCAGGTTGACGATACAGGACATCATGTTGTGAGAACTGATATTGCTAGCGAGTGTGCTCTGTACTAGATTAGCCTATAAGCTATATAAGCAATTGCTCAGGGCATCCTGTTTAAAGGAGCACCAGAAACGACCGAGAAAAAAAACGAGCAAAGCAATGTAATTTACTTAAGACTAGGCTGATAGGGGAAGATTGCTAAGGGCATCTAGTTTCCGACGACCGGTTGTATCCTTAGCTGCTTTGTGCGTGACTATCCAGGCATGACGTCTGGAGGACTGGAACTGGTGCCAGTGACTTTGAACTTTGACTTCTTAGTAACAGTTACGGAGTAAAATGTTAGCTTGGTTTGGACCTACAATGCTGGTCAAGGGGTTAATTCGGCGTATAATTTTTACTGAATACCTAATTGAATTATAAAAAACGGCCGAAAATTCTCTCCCGTTAAATTGATAACTTATACGACAGTAAAAAATACTTATAATTAAAAAATATTTATTTTCTGATATATTAGAAAATATTTATTGTTACTTTTATTTTTTGTATGATACTGTAGCTGTTTAGGTTAGTACCGGCTTTACGGGCTTTACGTAATCAGAACCGCAGCCAATGAATAGTTCAATATTATAAAACTGAAGAGTTTGTTAGTTTGTTTGTTCGTTTGATTGAACGCGCTAATCTCAGGAACTACTGGTCCGATTTGAAAAATTATTTCAGTGTTAGATAGCCCATTTATCGAGGAAGGCTATAGGCTATATATTATCCCCGTATTCTTACGGAAACGGGAACCACGCGGGTGAAACCGCGCGGCGTCAGCTAGTTGTGAATATTAGTGCCACCTTCCAATGGTTTCGAAGTGATTGTATTGTTCGACTTTATCACATTACCAAGTTTATTGTTCAGTACTGGAGTTCTGCAGTACATTCTATTCAGTTTCATGATATCCCTTCTAGACAAGCCTCTTCTCTGCCCAATTTCGACGTTCGCCTGTAGAAATAACAATAAGTTTTTCTTATACATTTTCGTACGGTACGTTCTTCACCCGTTTATATAACTTTTATTATCTCAGAATCTTGATAGTATAAACCAGTAGGTACGGTTATTGATATTAATTACTTACATTAACAATTATATCGTGACCATAAAATTCCTTACAAACGAAAGGTGTTATGTTAACGAGAAACACGCGAATAGCTAGGGGTTACACAACGTAATTGATGTGTGTATATTATCATGTCTTTACCTTAAAAAGAAAAGAAAAAGCTTTTTCGGGCTTAAATAAAAAATATAATTATAAAAACAAAAACCCAACTGCTTAATGAACTGAAAAGCGAAAAACAAGTGGGTATCACAATATCTGTATAAAGTTCTGACTAAATTCTTTATGCTGCCCGTAGACCATTAAAAAGAATCTTCCTCAGGATTCTGACTAGGAAGCTCGTATTTTTTTATAGGTATGTATTACTTCTCCATAATGCCTGGTTGACGGCTTTATAGGTTCCTTACCAGACACCTTGTGTAATAGGGATGATGATAGTTTTTGAATTGTATATAAATTAAGAGTATGCTAATAGTAAAGCAATTTTGTAAAAGGAACAGGGTATCTGCGATCATTACTTTCGGAGCTACAAGGATTTAAAGGGTCAGATTTGCGGCGCTGCCGCGGTTCCCTGAAAAACGCCCCATACAAAATGGCACGAACTAATGACGTCGTGACGTGACGTGAGATTTGTATGTGCGTTCAAACAAAATTACTAATATCTTTGTTATTTGTGCGTTTATGTTTATAGTTCACATATTAAAAAATGTCACATTTAATGTACCTAAGGAAGCTAAGTATGAATTTTTATCTAATTACGATAAAAAAAATTTAATAGATTTTTAAATTTTATAATCTTATTTATTTTGCAAATATCCAGACAATCTTTGCTTTTTATGTATAAATTAGTTAATATTGACCTTATTTACCCGAATGTATCATAAAAATCAATATATTCAAACATACTCATCATCCCCATTTCCGTAACGCCTATTTAATTATAATAAAAGCCTTTATTGAGAGCTTGTCTGATTGTCCTTTACGACAAAGGCTTCCTGCAAGCTTTTTCACAATTCTCGATCCGTTGCAGATTTTGCCCAGTTCCCCCTATCACCTGTCTTATTTCGTCCGTCCATCTCTGTTTCGGCCTTCCTCCTCCTTTGCATATGACTTGACCATTGCATGACTATTTTGCTCCATTTTTAGGGTTTTGCCATGTCCGACTGTCTGTCCGTCCGTCCGTCCGCGGTTTAGCGTAGAGACTACTAGAGAGCTGTAATTTAGCATGAATATGTACTTTTAAAATGTGAAAATAATCTTAAAAATAAAATACTGAAAAATATTTTTACATTACAGGGGGTACATCCCCTTCACGTAAAGTGGGGACGAATTTTTTTTATTCGTTTATCTTATTGTGTGGATAGATTGTTAAAAGATATGAAGGGTCTTCTGCCAATACTTTTCGTTAGGTACATATATATTTTAAGAGCTAACTCACGAAAGTATAGTGTAATGAAATTACAAGGAAAACTAAGTAGCAATTGCTATTTAAAGATTAATAGTCGACCATCTAAAAAACCTAAGTGGAAATTGAAGTTATTAAAAAATTATAATGCAAATAGGTCAGGAACAAAAAACATGTTTTTATGAAAATGGAAGTTTAGTGTTTAGTGTCAACAGCTAGTGGACTTAACCAATAAATGCGCTTTGGCAGACCCTTATTGCATTCCGGAATATAAATGAACGATTTCGTTTTACATAAATAAATAAATAAATAGGTAGGTACATAGGAAAGTTGTTAGTTCACTTTCGTGACCTGTCGCGGCTCAACAGCAGGATATAGCGTCTCAAAACTTGTTTTATATTATAATACTTTTTATCCAAATTAATTGTATTCAGCTGATTCAAAAACAGTTATGTTTTTGTTGGAGGTACCTACCGAAATCGGATTATTAGCTATAACAAGTATTTATAGCTATAACAAGTATGATATTCTGAATAAATCAGATATTCAGAATATCTACGCCACTCAGTATTTTATTTGGTTTTTCGTCGCTGTGTATAAAAAAAAGGTAAAAAATACTGGCTACCGAGGTTTGTATATTTTTATTTTATACCTTTAAAAATGTTACCTGAATAGTAACATGCTCATCATTCACTCTCGGTCGAAATGTGATACAGGTCCGGTTTGCAATGTCATTCATTCCATAACTAATTATCCGTAGTTGTTCTTCGTCTGTCAAAAATATAAACAGTACCTAGATAAATGTTGTTTCAGTAATATATTATATCGAATTATTTTAGAAATGCTTCTCGACTATGGAACGAGCTATGTTAGGACTAGGAGTATCTCTGCGTGATCCAATCAGAAATGAGGAGATCCGCAGAAGAACCAAAGTCACCGACATAGCTCAACGAGTTGCGAAGCTGAAGTGGCAATGGGCGGGGCACATAGTTCGAAGAGCCGATGGATGTTGGGGTCCCAAAGTGCTGGAATGGCGACCCCGCACTAGTAAGCGCAGTGTTGGCCGACCCCCCACCAGGTGGACTGACGACATCAAGGGAGTTGCAGGGATTCGCTGGATGCAGGTGGCTCAGTATTGTGATGTTTGGAAGTCCCTACAAAAGGCACAAGGTCCTGTAGTGGATGTCCATCGGCTGATATGATGATGATGGATGATGATGATTTATGAATATCAGGAGGAATGTCAAAGTCAAGTAAACAAACAAATTCTCTCTCGGCATGTCGATAACTCAATACAACAGGGTCAGGAGTATTAATATTTTATTAATTTTATATTTTTTATGTTCCTATAAATTAGTACTTAATGTGTTCACCAAAGTAATTGTATCGATGTCCGTTACGCTTTCACCTCAAGTTGGCAATGTGAAAAAATCGAACACAACACTGTGTACACAATCTCTTCGAAACCATTGGAAGGTTGCATAAATATTCACATTTTATGAAACTATTCATTGCCTGCGGTTGTGATTACGCAAAGGCCATTATCCACCCAAGCATATTATCGATTTTGAATTTTTAAGAACTAAAGTGCCTCTTATTGCTAAACCAAAAAGGAGGAGATTATAATACCTAAATGTCTATAGGTTATAAACATAGAACCTCCTTAACCTCAGAAAAAGATATGGTTAATATATTTTATATAACATTTTATAAACAAACCATACATAATTTAAAATAAATAAGTTATGTAATGACATGCGTTTTCTACCTTCATTTCTAATTTTTGTGTCGGTAAACAGTACTGATCAAGAAAGGCTGTAGTATAGGTGACCTGTGGAGACATAAGTACCTAAGTATATGTATATACCTACCTAACTTTTTATTCTTTACAAATTAGCCCTTGACTACAATCGCACCAGATGGTAAGTGATATTGAAATCTAAGATGGAAGCAGTCTAACTTGTTAGGAGGAAGATGAAAATCCACACCCCTTTCGGTTTCTACACTAAATCGTTTGGCGGTATGTATTTGTCGGTAGGGTGGTAAATAACCGCGGCCGAAGCCTCCCACAAGCCAGACCTGGACCTATTAAAAAAACCTCACTCGGCCCAGACAGAGGAGGATTTAAAAGTTAAACGATCTTTACTAGACAAAAGTCTAAATTGAAATGTTAAGCCGGTAGCATTGATCTTTAGGCCCTGTCCAATGAAAATCGAAAATAATTATATCGAAGATCTCCGTTAGCAATAAGATTGCATATTACTTACTTATAATCACTATTAAACTGTGGTCCTAATATTTACGTGAATATCAAGGACCAATAGAAGTTATCATCGACTAAATACGCAAGTTAATCGTACTTAAGGAAAATCTGTTTTAGGACTTAATTTTGAATTAATGACGCATTTCTTTTAACCTAGTTGTGCATGTTTTGTTGTAATAGGTGCTTAACTAATAATGAAACTAAGTTATAGCAGGAAGAATAGAACACTGAAACGAATGTTTTATTGCAAATGACAACATTGGTTATTACAATAGACATGTGCGTTAAGAAACTTTTTTATTAATCGTTGCATGTGTTGGCCTTATTTTTCTTTTAATGTATCTGTTATGTAACTTATTGGTTCTCCGGATTCTTCGCAGTACATTCTGTTCAGTTTAATAACATCGCTTTCAGACATGCCTTCTCTCTGTCCAATTTCCACGTTCTCCTGTAAAAATATCTTCATATACATTACTTTCTTCGCTCGTTTATATAACTTTTACTATATCTAAATCTTTTTATTAGTAAACAGTACCTAGATAACTACTCATTATTAGTTATTTTCGTAAAAAATAAATGGGACCAAAACCAATCAGGATGTAGGTATACACTTTCAAACAAAAAAATAATAATGTTCTAAATTCGTTAACAAATGACAAATTTATGAGGTTTGTTACCACATGAAAAAATACGCTTCGAATTCAGAACCTCCTCCTTTTTTTCGAAGTCTGTGTCGAAATAAGTGGACAACAAATAATTTAGGCACATTGATGATGTTGTACCACAAAACTAAAATGAAAACTGTCGTTTTCTAAAAACTGAAAAATGAACTATAAGTAGAGCATAGGCTCTACTTATAGTTCATTTTTCAGTTGATTATAATTGTGTAATTATACGAATTTCTTCGTTCAATTTAAGCAATATTTAAATAATTGATCCGTACGGATTACAAAATGATATTTACCTGTAACGGAATTATGGTTTTATTGCCATTGTTGCTAAAAGCTTTTTCTGGATAATGCATTACGCTACCATAATCGTACGACACACCGAAGTCAGTAACTGTATTGACCGTATATTTTTTAAAATTATGCTCCTTTCCTGTTGGCAAAATAAGGCATACATTAAATTACTTGAAAAACACATATTATTATGTGTTTTTGGTATATTATACTCTGAGACTTAGGCTTTTGATAAGCCAGGTTTTCGTCAACGTCGAGTGATTCTAGTCACCTAGTCTAGTCACCTTTTCGACGGCCTCCGTGGCGCAGTGGTATGCGCGGTGGATTTACAAAACGGAGGTCCTGAGTTCGATCCCCGGCTGGGCAGATTGAGATTTTCTTAATTAGTCCAGATCTGGCTGGTGGGAGGCTTAGGCCGTGGCTAGTTACCACCCTACCGGCAAAGACGTACCGCCAAGCGATTTAGCATTCCGGTACGATGCCGTGTAGAAATCGAAAGGGGTGTGGATTTTTATTCTCCTATTAACAAGTTAGCCCACTTCCATCTTAGACTGCATCATCACTTACCATCAGGTGAGATTGTAGTCAAGGGCTAACTTGTAAAGAATAAAAAAAAAATACTTGGTAATACGAGAATACGAACACATATACTATGAGTCTTAGGCTTTTGATAAGCCAGGTTTGGTAAACGTCGAGTGATTCTAGTCACCTAGCCAACAACATTAGGGGTCCTATCAGATGGTCAATTCAACCCGATGGCTTCATCTTATCATACTAATATTATAAAGGCGAAAGTTTGTGTGTAAGTGTGTAAGTATGTTTGTTCCTCTTTTACGCTGCGGCTACTGAAGAGATTTGGTTGAAATTTGGAATAGAAATAGATTTTACTCTGGATTAACACATAGGCTACTTTTTATCCCAAAAAAATCCATGGTTCCCGCGGGATTTGTGAAAAACGGAATTCCACGCGAACGAAGTCGCGGGCGTTTGCTAGTACTACATATTATGGAAACTACACATACCTGGTTCAATGTTCTCCCAAACAATTTTGACAAATTCATCTCTATCATACGTGCTCTGCATATGGTAGAAGCCGAGGGTGTGGAGTATTTCATGTACAATAGTGCCATATTTTTTGAAGCAGTTCGAAGACAGATTTAACAGCTGCGGTTCTTCGTCACCTTCTTTATGCCCTTCATTTTGTAGGCCTACGCTCGAAAAGCAACCACATTCTGACCCCTATAACAAAAATTAACATTATAAACTTATCTTTAACTAGTGGACGCCCGCGACTTCGTCCGCGTGGAAATCAATGTAAACTTTCAAGCCCTATTTCACCACTTTAGGGGTTGAACTTTAAATATTTTTGAATCACATTATATTTCGTATTTTTTAGTTTTATTTGAACTCATTCAGTATTTTCAGCGTGATGCCCGAATAACAAAAAAACACGGAGAGACTGACAGACAGACAAAAAATAAAAAAATAAAAAAACTTTTACTTTCAGTATCGATTATATATCCCCCGGGAAAATTTTTCAAAATATCTTCAATGTATGTAATGTCAAAATAGCAAAAATTTGGTACATTTGAAAGTTGTTAGTTCACTTTCTTGACCTGTAACGTCTACAACAGCAAGATACCACATCTCCAAATTTGTTTTAAATTAAAATACTTTTTATCCAAATTAATTGTATTTAGCAAATATAAAAACATTAGCAAATATAGAAAGAGGGTAGATCGATTCTGCCCCTAACAGCTGATGTAAACTTCGCATCTCGCAACTTCAGTCCCGTCGTGACCACGATCCATGCAACTGGGTCGAAATATCGACATTAAAAATCTCGTCGTTTTATCGTGGTATGTACCCGTTTAAATAATGAACAACCACGAAATAAGTTACAATCTATACTTATAATAAATCTGTAAAGAGGTCAATTCTGTACATGAAATATATTTCCAAAATAACTATCAGGGGGTGATTAGTGGTCGATACTGATGCCAAAAATGCAATCAGTATAATGTTTGTGTGTCTGTCTGTCTGTCTGTATGTTCTTTATAGAAACAAAAACTACTCGACGGATTTTAACAAAACTTGGTACAATTATTCTTCATACTCCTGGGCATGTTATAGTATACTTTTCATCACGCTATGATCAATAGGAGCAGAGCAGTGAAGGAAATGTTGAGAAAACGGGAGAAGTTACTTAATTTTTTAAGCTTCCTTCGCCGTCGCGTGGTAGGGTAGGGGTAGGGTAGGGGTAGGGTAGGGGTAGGGTAGAGTAGGGGTAGGGTAGGGGTAGGGTAGGGTAGGGGTAGTAGTAGGGTTTCACGCGGACGAAGTCGCGGGCGTCCGCTAGTCATTAATATAAAACAGTTATGTAATTGGTACCTACCATAATCAGATATTTAGTTATAATATAGGTACCTATTTACCTAAGTTTAATTTTTAGTTATTGGTAATATAAAGGACATGGCCGAAAAATGACATTGCGTTTACACGTACTTAGCTAGTGTATTTATATAATAAAAATAGAAAGATGAATTAACACATAATTCTTAACCTCTCTGAACTTCTCAGTTTTTATTTAAAAATAAAAAGATTGCAATATGAATTCGTCCACATCCAATGCTTCTGTCCAAAGTATACTCGCGCTAATTTTAAGAACTACTGGTCCGATTTGAAAAATTCTTTCAGTGTTAAATAGCCCATTTATCGAGGAAGGCTATGGCATATATATAATCCCCGTATTCTTACGGGAACGGGAACCAGGCGGGTTAAACCGCGCGGCGTCAGCTAGTAATCAAAATAAAATCCATACCATGCCTAAAGGACTTAGGTGTAGTATCGTGTAAATAACTACATACACATCAATTTTTTTATATGTTTATACGTCTGGTTATATAGAGAGCAACCATATTCTTGATAATAATGAAGCACTAAAAACCTTTTAAAAAAATAATGTGATTTAAACAAGCTCATAGGTATTTTAGCACTGTACTGCTAAACATGTAACAATTATTTGTAGGTAGGCTTTATAGATAATAATAAACGAAGATGTACCTACCTTTTTTTTGCCACATAGAGATCTACAGGTAGGTAACGTACTACACCGCTAAATCGCTTGGGGATACGTCTCGTCGTCTCAATAATTAGCCACTACTAATACACCTATCTACCACCAGATCAGAACTTCAGGCCTATTTTGTATATACATTTTAGTGGTTTTATTAGGTCACATTTTCAGCGGTGGATATTTTTCTCGGTGTACGATTCTGAATAATTCGATAAAAATGTGGCCTACTATTACTTAATCCATGTCAGGTTACCGTAATAATTCTCAACATGATATTGTGAAGCGTCATAAGTGCTTTACTATCAGAATAATTATTTATTTATACTATAAATAAATAATTATTGTTACTTATAAATCTTGCAATACCTAGAGCTCGTCATTATTTGGAAGACGAGCCTACGACAGTCAGCGGCCAGCGAGCCAGCGCGGTTCACCATTTTGCAATGCAACATAGTAGGGGAAGGTGAGGTAATACGATCCCTGGAGGTCAAATGATCCCCCTCCGTAAATCAAAGATAACTAGTGCCATCTATCCAAATGAGCATGAAACATGTTTCCCGAGCCTCTGCCAGTTGTCTCCCCAAGTGTCATGGCGGTGCAAGCGCTTGGCGTGATTTTATCAAAAAATAATTAAAAAGTGTGGCTCTGATCTAAGGTAAGCCTGTTTTTGGACTTTCATTACTTTTTACATGTTCGTATTTATTGAAATGTTGTTTTATTTACGGGTATTAATAGCAGTTAGCTAATATTTAAGATATTTGATCGCCGTACGCGGCATTTGAAGGTTAATGTTTTGATCAATATTTTGGAATTCAATGTTTGGGGCGAAATGATCCCTTTCTGCGTGTTTAAAATGATCCCTAGAATCATTTTACCCCATTAGTATTTTTTGTTTTTATAGATCATGCCGAGAATTTATATCCGCAAAACTAATCGCCAAAATTGACATGAAGAACAAATGCAAAAGGCATTAGATTACAAAACCTTACAAAACCGCAAGTAGAGAGTTTAAGGTCCCTGTGATGGCATTAAAAAGAAGAGCCAAAGGAAAAAATAAAATAGCTGTAGGCTCCGTTAAAAAGCAGCACACCCTATAAAAAGTATCTTGAAGAGGAAGTCAAAAAGAAAACGGCTATAGAACAAATAAAAATTAAAAAAACGGTAACCAACAAACAGAACGATAAATTTAAATGTGTGAAAGGTGGGAAAGGAAAAGGAGTCGGGAAAGGAAAAAGAAGCGGAAAGGGAAAAGGCAAAAAAAAGCAAAATAGATCAGATTCTTCAGAAGAGGAGAGTGATACCGAATGCCTCTTCTGTACTGAAAGCTACTCCAAAGACAACAAAGGCACAGGGTGGATTAGGTGTGTTGTGTGTCTTAAATGGGGACATGAAGCTTGTGCGGGAATAGATAGTGACGATGAAGGCGACTTTACTTGCGATATTTGCCTTTCTAGTAATCAATTTCATAATGTGAAAAAAAATTAAGGCTATAGGTCTATTTCTAAATTCTTGACAAGAAAATTATTATTTTTTAATAGAGTTGATTTTTCTATTGATTTATGACATTGATAAAAAAACCTTTGATAGAAATAAGCCTATTTGTTTTTTTTATTCAGAAGAAAAGTTTATACTTATTGCTTGACTAGGTTTATTTGTTAACTTATTGCTTGACTTTGTTGATTGTTTAAACCTTTTTAAAGTTCGTTGCAATGTTTAATGTTTAGTTTTGTTGATTGAGTAGTAGATAATTACAAAAAGAAGATCTCTAATGAAACTAGAAGACTGCAAAAGTTTTGTGTAACTTGCTTACATACTGAAATTGTTATGCACAATACATAATTATGACTAAATTAAACAGCTGTTTTATTTCGTTGATATTTATCAACTTGAGGTATAAAATGATCCCTGGGATTATTTTACCCCTACCCCAGGGATCATTTTATACATAGGTGTGTATAAAATGATCCTTTACTTAACTTTTGCAAGAAACTCTAATACAAAAGAATACTAATTAAATAATAAAAAATAAGTAAGCAGTTACAAAGTGAAGTAAATTCACTACCTTCAACAATAGAAATCTTGCGATTTTGCCTTACACTTTAGCCACAGTTGAGTTTTTCCCTTAAGGGGATCATTATACCTCACCTTCCCCTACATAGGAGCGGACGTTTCGCGCGAAATAAACATGACATGTTTAAGTCTAGTCTGTTGTAATGACAACTTCTGCGAGTTTAATATTTATAGTAATTTAATATACCAATTATTAGCATCATAAAATACCAAATATCATTTGTGTAAATTGAAATTAGTAACTCATACAAAAATCGGCCATGTCCTTTATTCAGCTTACGCCTCTCAGAAATCTCCAACACTTCGATAGTTTCTCATTTTGCGAAAGCATTTTCGTCGTTGTGTTTAATAATAAAAAATACAGGATACGTGTACTTACTTATTTCAATTTTTTACCTTTAAAAAATGTTACCTGAATAGTAACAGCATGCTCGTCTTTCTCTTTCGGTCGAAATTTGATACACGACTTGTTTGCAATGTCATTCATTGCATCTTTAATCATCTGTAGTTGTTCTTCGTCTGACAAAAATATAAACAGTGCTATATAGTTGTTTCAGTAATACACAATTATTTAAAATTATTTTGGTACATATACCTACAGGGCGTCTCGTAAATATTACGACATAACGCAATATATGTAAGCCGAAATATTACTTACGGTTTTTACGTTATATTGTTTTTTGTACAAAATACAAAAACTACTACCTTCAGTGCAATTTAGTCGTACTATGTGCTGAAAAATTGCTTAAACGTTGATTTTATACTTGTTAATTATTTTTGAATAAGTACTTGTTGCACGTAATGAAAGTTTAAATTTTTCTACTGCTACTACGTTATTCATTATCAGAGATGTGATTTATTTGAAATACTTCTATTTAAAATGCAAATACAAAATGCAAAATACCTATTTTGTATTTTGCATTTAAATGCTTTTTAGTAAAAAGCATTTTGTATTTTATTTGAAATACCTTTCTAGATGTATTTTGTATTTTTAATATTCATTTCAAAATGCAAAATACTTTGTGATTAAGTTTAGCCAATATTAACAGTCAAACAAAACGAAATGAACGAATGACGTTTATAAATTAAAATGTAAACAAATAATAAAATCTTGAATAATATTTTTTTAGGTTAAAATTATTAAATAAAAATAAATTATGAGTTAATTAAAAAGGTAAAGCTGTTAATAAAATAAGATAACCAGAAAGCTGTAATTTGGTATGGATATGCATGCATATTAATTAGGACTATAAAGTAGTAAAAAGAAAATTCGAAAAAAAAGTGTTTTTGGGGTTCTTTCCTACATGCAAAGTTTAATTATAGTGAATTTTTATCTTCTATCGTATGATATGGGGCACCGTTATCGGTATTTTTGTGCATTATATAAGGAATTAAACTGCTCATTTAATCTACGGAACTCTACTCTGCGCGTGGCCCGACACGCGCTTGGCTGGTTTTTTATTTTTTTCTTCGTTGGTCAAAGTGCGCGCCTTTAGTCTTGACGAGTGACAATGTCACACGAAAACGACGAACATTATGACGAACGTTTTTGTTCGGCTCGGCATTGTGTCTCTATTTCTCATGATAAATACAAATTATCTGTGATTTGGTCAAAAGGTATTTTATTTTGAAAAAGTATTTTGAAAATACCTATTTTGCATTTAGCATTTAAAATACCAAACGCAAACCTATTTAGTATTTTGCATTTGAAATAGTAAATCTCAAAAGTATTTTGCATTTTGTATTTAAATGCTTTTTTAAAACCATTTTGTACATCTCTGTTCATTATTATTTAAACACGTTCCCATCATCGAATTGACATTGAAAAAATGATCTTATTAAAATTTTTGTCTTAGTCGACTTGTTAAAAGTGCATGTCATAAAAAGTAATGGTTAGTACATCCCACCCTAAGGTACACCTTCGATTAGATTTAAGAAGTAAACGGTAAAGCGCTAGGCATTTAGCGTTTTTCGTTCTGTGGATTAGACAAAGTAGCTCGACGATTTAAGGCACCTTATCTTTACCTAATATCCTAATGACCACAACTGACCAGAGACCCTTATTAAGTTAGGTACTTATGTCGAATACTCACCAGTAAACTAGTTAAAAAAAAGTATACTAAGTATATAGTATATAGTCAATATTTGACCGCCGCGTGGCGCAGTGGGTAGTGACCCTGCTTTCTGCATCCACGGCCGTGGGTTCGATTCCCACAACTGGAAAATATTTGTGTGATGTGCATAGGTGTTTTCCAGTGACTGTGTGTAATTGTACATTATATAAGTATGTATATGTAGTATATAATTGTATATTAATATTATAATATCAATTATCTTAGCACCCATAACACAAGCTACTCTGTATGCTTACTTTGGGGCTAGATAGTGATGTGTATTGTTTGAGTATATTTATTTATTTATTTCATAATATTTGAAACCTCATTAGCTCAATCACATCATCATCATCATCACAGAGGGATGGTGGTTCGATCCCCGCCCCCTTGGTCTATTATCGTAACCACTCCTAATACAGTCTTACTCGACTAGTTGTAGAGCAATGGGAATATTGGTCTTATGAAAAAATAGATATGACAAGTATTCTGTAAAAAAAAATTAGGTACTCACCGAAGTCATCCTGCACAATATGATACACAACTGTCCGATTAGGCCATCTCTTTGTACTGGATATAAGGCCATTGCGCTCAGAGAGATCCGTATCAGTCTCAATGGCTAGCTTTTGATATGGACTGAGTAATATGTCACCTTCGAAGTGTTCTCCTAGTTCTGGGTCCACACTAAAGATATCTAAGGAAAAAAGCTCACGATTAGGTACCTATTCGTACTACAATCTTTTAGGAATTACTGTAATGCTAACACTCACAATCACACTCACTTCAATAAGTCCATGTGCCTGCAGCGTTAACGGTCGAACATCCATGAAGATCGCGACCAACGTACGATCAGTTTTATCGGATGTGATGTCCTGCCGTAAGCGCTGCAAGCACGTTGACTTATTGGATTGTGGGAGGCTAACATAAGTCTTACGCACGATCAATTTTATCGGATGTGATGTTTTGCCATTAGCGCTGCAGGCAAGTGCACTAATTGGATTGTGAGAGGCTAACATAAGCAATGCAATAGTCGCAAGGTATCCATTCCATACATCATTATGCCGCGAATACCTACCTAATTATTATTTATTTAATGGTAATTTGATTAGAAACCTATAACTAATTGTGCTCTTTATATTATTAGTTACGCTATAAAAAAATAGTCGAGTTACCTAGATGATTTGTTGGTCCATCTACAAAGGATGCAGGTGGCTCAGTATCTTGATGATTGGAAGTCCCTACATAAGGCCTATGTCCTGCAGTGGACGTCCATCGGCTGATATGATGATGATGACCTAGATGATTAATGTAATTTAATAAATATTAAACGACACATATTTTGATAACCAACTCACGATGCACTCTTAGAAAAGACAATTTCTCTGATGATAATCAGAATAAAGGAAAAACTATTTAGGCACGTGAATTTAACCGGAAAAATAAGTGAAAATCAAGATGAACGAAAAACTATCTTCATCCGGAAAAGTAAGTACCTAGTACATCTATTGGTTTTGTTAAAAGTATCCTGTGCTTTGTTTAATTACATGTATTAGGTAGGTTTGTACGTAACCTTAGGTATTCATACATTTTTAGCTTCAATACATTAAACGTGACATTTTACAATAAATGAACTATAAACATAAACGCACCAATAACAAAGATATTTGTAATTTTGTTTGAACGCTCATACAAATCTAACCATCAACGTCATTAATTCGTGCCATTTTGTATAGGGCGTTTTTCAGGGATCCGTGGCAGCGCCGCAAATATGACCCTTTACATAAATAAGTCCCTGTAGATCTGGAAGTAATGATCGCAGATATCCTATCTATACTAATATTATAAAGCTGAAGAGTTTGTTTGTTTGAACGCGCTAATCTCAGGAACTACTGATCCGATTTGAAAATTTTTTTCAGTGTTAGATAGCCCATTTATCGAGGAAGACTATAGGCTATATATTATCTCCATATTCCTACGTGAACGGGAACCACGCGGGTGAAATCGCGCGGCGCCAGCTAGTTACTAATAAATACAATTTAAAAAACTGTCATCATCAATATAGGTCAATGGACTACCATTCGAGTGATGTTGAAATAAAAAAAAAAAAATAAGTAGACAGGTACCTACCGTAATGTTTAAATTTGTCAACAGGAGCTGCGTTTGAAAAAACTACAAAAACTAATAAAATAAAAGCGCGCTTTATCACCATTGTGATTACTAATAAATACTAAACAAATAAAAAATAATATTACAGTAAATATGTACAGTGCTACACTGTTCGCACGTTTAAATGATGAGTGCACCACTGGTGCTCATTTAAATAGTGACACAGGGACATAGGTAATGTATGAATCGATCACCTAATTAGATAACTAATCTGAGCCCATGCTGTTGAAATTAGTGAGATACAAGTACCCACTTCAGTTTCGCCATTAGTTATCTTCCTACTTGTAGAAGTTATCTAAGAAGCCTGTGGTGCTAACAAAAGGATGTGACTATTTGCATAAATATCTATTTATTAACCGATTTCAAAATAAGGAGGAGGTTCTCAATTCGCCGCACGTTTTTCGTCTTTGTATGTTTGTTATTTCATAACATCGTCATTTCTTAATAAATTTTGTAAAATTTTTCGTTTGAAAGAGTAGATATTCTTCCAGGTGAGTAAACGAAATTACCCAAACTGTGGCCATTAATCTAGGCACAGAAAACATATGTTGATCTAGAACTCATTAAAACAGAAATAAAATCTTTTTCACAAAAATATTTAACCGACTTCAAAGATGTATTACTCTAAAAAACCAAAAATAGGTAACATTTTGAGCATTTTTAATTGCGTTACCTCGTATCTTCTATTATGTAATCCGTGACGTTACTTATAAAGAAAGGAACCTATTCTATAAAAGTAACGCAACGGTTTTTCTGCCGTAGGTACCTGCATGCTTAGCTTCCACATCATCATTGGCGTGTATAGAGGGGAAAGGCATGCCTACCCTAGAATGGACCTGTGCCCACCCTAGGATTCTGGGCTACCGATATGGAATTATATTAAAATACTAATAATATACATTTATCGGGGGCTAAGCCCAACCTAGGAAAAAACCCTAGCACATCATTATCAGCCTATTTTTAAAGGCCCACTGGAGGGTCCAGGCCTCTTTCCATATAGGATGGAATATGCAGCTTAGGCTCACTACGCTGGTCCAATACGGGCTGTTTAATTAATGCTGACAACTTGCTCTCCGGTGTTAAACCTACCTAATACTTCTATCAATATTACAAAAAGTACGTGGCTCAAGAACGCTCTTATGTTCTCGATAGTAGCCAATGTGCGGTCAGACTTAGTTTGAGTTATTTTCGACTGCATGCCTGAATAACACCGATTACCTACAACTGGAATATAACATTATTACTACATGCATACTTAAGGTGAATTCACAAGATAAGTATTGTAAAACTGATGGGCTTAAGTAGATACCTACATTCATTCAGGCAGTTAATTTTAATGTAGGTACGTGTTGAGTTATCACTATGATGAAGGACAAAACATTATTAGGTATTTTAATAAAGCGTACCTACATGAATTGTGATTTGTATAATAAAAACTTTTTCTTGATGTGGGCGTTAAATCACGTTAAACTGTCAAGTAGGTACGAGTAAGTGCTGGACCTCGCTTAGGAATTTAGGATGCAGTCAGTGTCACGCTACAATGCTGAATGTCAAATTTCTTCGTGGTTGGACGTATTATACTATAACCGTTAAATAGCTTGGACTATACCTACCAAGATATGTTACGTCATACGTGCCTACAAAATCATCGCAATGGAGTACTAGCTTCCACACACAGACATTCACAATTTGTGTTTACTCACATTGTAATATTTATGTATATACGTATAGTTTTTACATATCCTGAACACACAAATCTACATTGTAGACAATATTTAGGTGTTAAGTATTTTAATAACAAAATTGTATAACTATTAATTAAGCAACAGTAAAAAAGACAGCTGGTTAGTAACAACTTTTAATAACCTCGTTATTGATACAAGTTGGGAGGAGGGTAGAGTAACAAAAGTTATTACTACCCAGATGTTATTTTTACTGTTGATTAATTAATAGTTATACAACTTAACAGCCTCAATGTCCTACAAATTGCGTGGTTCATTATCTCGTTCTGACGCTCTGAAATTTTCATTTCCTGGTAACTCAGCTACCAGAATCAAGAATTTTCGTAAATAAAAAAGTTGATCGTCTCATCGAGATGAAGCTACTCACGAAAAATTAGCTTGTTAGTAATCAGGTGTAAAAAATGTTCTAGGGATCCCTGACTATTATAAGCACATTTTTTAATCCATAACAAACTCTTAAACGAGTATGTTTTCAAGAGCTAATTGGCACTCCGTTGTGGGCTAAGACTTTTCATAGTTATACAATACAATAGTTTATATATCTATTGTGAAAATAATTTGAATACAATCTTTAATGAGGCATTCATCGGATAAAAACCTACAAATCTTTCTATTCACTTTAATTCAGTTCTAGGCCAAATGGTTTTTAGACATATTTGCCAAGATGTTAATTTAAAGTTATTTCGAAAGTACCTAGCCACTATTCGATTAGATTAATATAGATTTCTCTATACTTGGATGTTTTTATATTTAAGTGAAAATTTTACGAAAATAACAAATTGGTTTTTTATAAGTTTTTACAGTAAAGATTATTCTTATTCTCAAAGGTATACAAATAAAACTACATATAAATTTCAGATTGTAAATAACGTGCTATATTTATATTACAAAATAATTACAAAGAAAACTCGACACACAAAAATGTAAACTGTACAAATAGCATGCAATTCAGATGATCATAATAAAAATAATAGAGTATGCAAAAGTAATCAAAAGAATTTACAAATAAAACGCTTTAATTTATTTAAAAAAAAAAAACTAAATTAATACGTTATTTTATAAAAGTAAAACAATCGCATATAAAACGAAATAATATAAATCCATTTGATACAGTATGGCATTTCATTAAACATAATACTGAACTTGCTAATACAACAGTGTTCTAAAAATGACATTTTTATATAAAAATTTAATAAATATCGACACCGCTAGAAAACAATCACCACAGAACCTACAATGTTTAAGCCCAAATTACACAGGAAGCGACGCTATATTGCGAGCTATATTCTATATTCTTTGAAGGCAACAATCTATTCATAAAATGTATATTGTTGCTATGCTCGCATTCCTTCTTGTGTAACTTGGGCTTTAAATTGCAAAACAGGCAATTTTCACTAAATAAATAAATGAAGACATAATATAATCAACCGTAGCTAGGTTTACACATTCATTATACTGAGTAATTAATTTAGGCAGTCTTTAATACATTTCAATTAATTACATACAAACACAGTTTACAAAATAAGGGTTGATATTGCATCAACGTCTAATACACTATGAATGATTTATAACTCGTGCTATTCATGTAAATGCTCGCCTGGGGAAGTCCCACCGCCTTCCTTAATATTATAGTGTTTAACAATATCAGTGTGTGGTTGATTTGAAGGTTGTACATGTACCTATAACTATTCGTACATAGGCTATGATTTATGCTCTAAGATCAGATGGATTAAATATTCAACTGATATAAATGCAAAAAAGATAATAAAACTAAGTGAAACTGATTACTCCTTGGCCAGATGTGTGGTAAGAACCAGTTGCCAGTTTTTAATTTATAGCTTGTTGTATACCAAAACTGTGTACAAGTATCTCGCACATCCTATCACTTATATTAGGTGAATAGAATCACAGTTTCATAGCTTAGCTTTGGTATAGCACCAAACTATACATGTATATCTCTCACGCGGCAGTGGAAAGACGACCTCTAGTGTATCAACCCTCATTCCGTAAAATAAATAATTATATAATACGATACCGACAACAACAAAAAAATAAATGGTAACGTACCTACAACTTAACTACGAATCAAATTATTTTACATACAAATTACAATATCAGCATATCGTATCAATAAAGCACTGTAAAACATTCTAAATATTGGTCTAGTTATTTATTGCGAGGGGCGTCCCGCCCCGATTAAGATACACGAACTACCAGATCGTTGTAATTACATTAGTCTACTTCGCCAATATATCAACTATGATCTACATTTGGAAATGCAAAAAATTATGATAAACCTTCTACTTCCCACTCTGTATACTATTTTTGGGTATTTTTTACGACACCTTCAATAAAATCTTATTTATATTTAATACGTTCATTGCCAGGGCATTGTCAGGGACCACCACGCGATGTCACGTTACCGGCCACAGCGTTAAAGGCCGCTTAACGCGACGTCGCGTGGTGTGGCAATAAACATGTTAAAGAAAAGACAATATGGTGAGATTTATTTTGTCTAATAATAATTCCCTATGACTTGTTATGTAAATTTGTGTACCTAATAGTAAAAGATCCGAATATAAGACGACCTTCACCGACCAGTCTATAGGATGAAAAATATTTCAATAAACGTAATTTTGAAATAATTTGGTAGTCTTGATAACAGTAAGGCCGGCTGCATACACTCGTTTTCCGTATTCGTTTTCCTAATACGTTTCGATTTGAAATTTCGTGAGATTACCGCAGACTACGTTTTTCTTCAATCTGAATAAATATTGGCGCAAGGGCTCGCATTCGTTACGTACGGGCGGAATTTGATCCGTTTGGAAAAAAACATACTTGTGAGTAATATACAGAGGAATTAATAGATATTGTAGGGGTACTCCCAGGGGATCATTCAGGCGCTGAGTGTAGAATTTTGCCTCTATTTGTTTGAAAATTTGACACTCAGTGGGTGAATGATGTAGAGTGCCCATACAACGTATATGAATTCCACTGTTAATGTATTCTATATTAATTTCAGTCACTCGGTTTTCGAACACGGAAAGCGGTGTCTGCAGCCGGCCTAAACATCAAAGTGCGAGACCATTTTGAAATACTGCAAGGAAGTAAAAAGTTTGTCATATCGGACCATTTCAACTTTCGTCGGCCTCTATTCACTAATACTTTAATAGCGACCAATAAAGTAACGGTATTAGCAATACGCATACCCACCTCAGCAGATACAATGGGGTTTATGTACTCTTAATAATATACTAATATTCGTCTAATATAAATTTCTCTATATACAAGAGGACGTCAACCGAGTAGTTAAGATCTCTCTACACTTACCGATACTGCAGCGGACAAGTATTGGACGAAATAGCCTCAATAACTCAACGGTAAGAGCGGTCCGACTCATCACCGAGGGGTGGTGGTTCGATCTCCGACTCGTTGGTCTATTGTCGTACCCACTCCTAACACAGTCTTTCCCGACTAATTAGAGGGTAATGGGAATATTGGTCATATTTAAAAAAAAAATATTCTTTAAAAAAAAATGAGTATGTCTGTAGATGCTTTACACTTTCCGCTGCTATCGAATTATGAATCGGAAGGTGTAGGGAGTCCTTATGCGGAACCCGAACTAGTGAACGATTATTATCACAAATGTGCAGCGTTTTCTACGATAAAAAACCATTATTGCTATTATAAGACCGTACCGTCTTAAGGCAAATGAATTATCATTATTGACAATCTATATTTACTATAGTAATTGCCATAAAAAGTGTTACGAATATTTGAGACTAACAATCCAAGTTAACCTTAAATACGTTTATCAAATACAGAACTTTCACTGCATCTAAAGCTTAACTTTAAATAGAATAAAATGACACGAACGGTGACGACGTCAAAAACATGTTTAGATCTCAAAATTATGATTTTTTTTTTCTCTTAAACGTCTGCCACCTTGCAGGCGGCATTTCATAGGAAAAATATGATTTCTGATTATCAAAAATAATGTGCTCATTATTTCAAGAACACGCGTAAAATATTGCGTCAACAATAAAGTTATTTAGAGTGAACTAAATTTGCGCAGGCGTTAAACTATAGAACGAGCTCACGGCCAATACATACACGTTACGAGTACGTACTCAAACCAGCAGGGTTATTATGTAACTCAGTGTACCACCCAAACAATCAGTCACTACATGGTTTTTCATCGTATTTCCCTAATTATGATCATCAAACATAGTTATTTTAACGAAATGATCCTGCCTACGTCATTTAACATCAAATGGCAGTGATTTTTTTTTCATTACGATCATCCATCGTGATTGTTTCAACGAAATTACGTAAATAAGGGTTTTTCGTTGAAATAATTTTACTTCTTGCTACTACCTCTTCCATATTACTGCAAAATTACGTAAACTTATGTCAGTTGAAAATACGATGTTAGATTGCATATACGAAAATACGATCAAAAACGGTGTAGTGACTCATCATTTGAATGGTACACCGAGATACATAATAACCAAGCAGAAGCCAATCCGGCGACTCCTTCATTTTCAACGAATTTGGCATTGACTATATATGATTTCTAGTAATGATTGATGATATTTTTACATGACTTTTTTATTCCACTGTATCGATGTGTGTATTGGCCTTTCACTTAATCATACATACAACTTAATGCTATTCATTAACGTAGCAAAGGACCAGCCATTGAAGATAAAACGCGACGCCCATTGGAGAATAATCTTATTATAATTTTTATAATTTTCTCACAATGGGATACTTATTAAACGCTTATTACTTATTCGCGTTCATTTCATTAACCCATAAATACTAATTGCATTAAGCTATCTAAATTCTCAAAACCGGCGACTGGCTAAAATTTAACCGTTACATTTAACCTATAAAATAGCGCAGTATCAAATCAAACCATTACGCACTTCACGATAATTATAAATTTTAACTGCTATCATAAAGCACCCAACCAGTAAAACTCCTAATGTCAACATTACGTACGAATAAAAGACAAAATTCTACATGTTTATTGCGGTTTCTAAGTCGGACTTTGAAACCTATGTGTACTTAAAATGCAATTTTATATTGTAATGTATATAAATACGTTCTAGTACATAAAAAAGCAATTCCAGACATTTTTTCCAATTTCAATTTTACTTAACTGAAATGGGACGCTTCTTTCGTTCGGTATTTGGCACACAATATATCTGATATGTACTCGTATGTATTAGTAGATCATTTATCATTTTGGAACTCTTTGGAAATCTAATATCTAATTATACTCATTTAGAATATATTTAGGTTATATCACAAATGGTTGCCTCCTTTTGACTAGCCAGACATTCACAAAGTTCAAAGTTTTTCCCAATTCCAATGTCGACGTGTCCGTTCTTTGTACGTACTCACTACGTACTATATAGTAACGTCCGTATAAAAAATCACTAAAAATACGCTCTTAAAAAAATTTGTCTTACAATATTTGACTATAAAATTCCTACACAACTGTAAAATATTGGTGTTATCTTTTAGCTATTATTTATATTTATAAATACAGCTACAGTCAACGAAGTAGGACGATTGGGAAAACTTGCTCTGTCTGGAGGTATCAATTAAATTTATTTTTTTTAAATAAAAAGACGTCCCATTTCAAATATTGAAATTTACAGTTATCGTGCAAAATTCCTGTTAAAATGCTACATATACTACTTTATATTGAAACTATTGCATTGTAAAATTAATAGTCCACATTTCTACAACATTGTCATTTGTTTAGTTTGAAAATTAATCATCTTGATTACTATAAAGTGAATACGTTACTAGGAAATCAGTCTATCACGCCTACACATTTTCAATAAAGACATCAAAACGGGAAATTATCATAAATTAGTCTCCACGTACGCGCTACTTAAAGCTACTAAATATATAGCAAATCACCTAAAGATCCTTACACTTATAAAGGATCTGTCTAATTCGATGTATTGAGATTTAGCTTTCGAAGTCGGCTTATAATATAAAGTTATACACTGACATCAATGGCAAATCACAACAACAAGAAGAGTATCAGAAATAACCTACGTCTATGCGTCACTCGTATCCACTGTAGTATTCTATGCAAGTCACATGTTGATATGTATGACAGTAACTGTATAAATACTGATAAACATTTTTTGGCTTTTTCTATTAGTTTAATTTCATTAGTGAAAGCTTCAAAGGACATAACTCACAGCTTAGTTTAATAGAACTTACCATTGTAGTCTCAATTATTATTAAATGTTAAAACATGGTATAGTCATTCTATTCAGAGAAGTACGTTTGCCTTGGATGTAGAGCTAAAACGACACACACACTCGCTTGCGTTTATGTATATAAACTGAAGGTTCGTTTAATTAAACGTTCTTTAATAGCCAGAGAGCCAGCGACCGCCAGATCTTCATTTTATAAAAGCTGTAAGTTTGTCAGCTCATGCAACTTACCTTATGTAATAACGACAACCAATTATTACAGGTAGCGCGTTGGTGAGTAAAAATAAAGAGCCAGCGACCACCATTCGTGATTTTATAGAAGCTGAAAGTTTATCAGCTCATGTTCTACCATCGATAAGACATATGGTAGCCAACTATGAATTTTGGATTGTGGACGACTTTAGTAGATGGCGGTTTTCAAGGGTCATTCATTTAAGTATAAAGTGTTCTTTTTTTATATTTTCATCGGAATAATATTATGAGAAATGATATCGCCATTAGCATAATGTTTTACGAAGGGTTTCCGCGAATCTAAGTAACTGACGACAGGGAATATATTTTCTCATATTATGCTGAGGAAAATATAAAAAAAAATTACATTTTACCCTTAAATGGTTGGAGGTCTGGATCCTTGAAGCTCCCAAATTAACCACAGTCCTAAGTCCATAATTGGCTACCGTAAGTACCTAAATTAGGAGGATGAGCTGACAAACATTCAGGATTTATAAAATCACGAATGTCTGGCGGACGCTAACTCTTAGTCTATTAATTTTACGTTGTCGCGTTGTCTGTCAATTGTCTACTGAAAACTGCTTGTGTGAACATCTTACCACTACATGCAAAGCCAAACAGACTTTCAAAAGTAGGAAACTATAATTTGTATGATAGATAATATAATAAAAACAATTGTTTGAAATTTAAATTATTATAGTTCATGTTCTTTTAGTTCAATATTATGGCACATATAAATTATCCTGAACCATGTCATATTAAGAACTATTAAAAAAGTCTAAACTTTGTATATTTAAAAAAAATATGTTTTTATTGTTTGAATGACATAAAGAAATGTCAAAATCATCTATAGCATGAGCGATGTCCTTTATTCAGTTGGTTATTGGACCTATCATGAATTTGGGTACAAGAAGAAAACGATGTTTCTAATATTACCGATACATTACATTTAAGTTTTTTAATATATAGAAAACTTGTAATGATGCCAATTAGTTCAGTTAAAAAATACAATAGATCACTAGAACGATAGGTCCAAAAACCAAGTGTAAGCAAGCTAATATGTTCTGTTGTCTTGTCAAGCACTCCATTTACAATCGGACCAATCACAGTTGATATCGCATTTACCAATAAATACACTAAAAATAATTAGGCCATTTTAGGACAGATAATCACAATATTTTATCTAAGTTAAACAATTCCTCATAGACAAAATCTCACATTTATGTCGAATCGTTTGTTTCTATCACCTCGCTCGTCATTTTTCTTTGGATAACTCTAGTTTTACCTGTAGGACAAAAAAAAAAAAATTTGATGAACAATCCATCCAATATTCCCATCATCAAATGGGTTACAAGGACACAGCAAGTAACTATGGTGTTTGGAACTCCATTAAAGAGGCCTATGTCCAGCAGTGGATGTCCATAAGCTAATGATGACGATGAAGCAATTCACACTAATATTATAAATATTATAAAAAAATAGGCAGGACATAAGTTTCTTTTTATCGTATAAACAAAACAAAAGAGAGTAGAATAGATTTAAAAAATTATTAGTTAAATAATAACGCTTTATATTTAAAAATATCTAAGACCCATGACATAAGAAGTCAACCTCTTCAGGGGGTCTTTGGCAATGAATATTTTTACTGATTTCTTCAAGGACTAAGACAACAGCATCCAGTAACACTTGTAAAATTAGTATAAGTTGTAATAGTGGGTAAAAGTTAGACAAAAATAAAACCTTGACATTATTATGGGCACAGTCAGTCAATGTCACAGAACAAAAAATACACCAAGGTCGATGGTAGAATTCAATAAAACATCTCTTTGGTTACACAACAAATGATATCACAATGAGTGATTATGAAATAGTAAAATTAGCTAATCGAATTGCTGTAATCGATCAGAGTTGCGTTAGCGCCGTACTTTATTATAATGATATCCTCTCAACCGAATGTCGGCCAGTGACGAATCCCATCTCAAAAATATAAATGTGATGTTATGAAAAACCTGCACAAAAAATCATCAATAAATCTTATTCATACTATTAATATTAACATCACCTGTACTTGGATATACGGGAGAAGTTTGTGCATATAATGTGTGTACTAACCATTTCCTCCCACATTCTCATAGTCTGATGGAAAGGCATCCCGACATGACCGATGAGAATTCAGACACAAGACTGACATTTTTAGGTGCTCTCGGAAACCTTAAGGGTGCACCAAAAATACTGATTTCTTAACATATAGCTGCCATTGAGATTTTTTTTGGTGGTCTGACACGACCAGAATCAGAAGCCGAAGTGGCAATTGGTAGGGCACATAGTTGGACTTTTTTGACGCAGTTTTGCCCCCCCCCCCCCCTCAGGAGGACTGACTTAGAAAGCGCAGTGTTGGTCGACCCCCCATCAGGTGGATTGACGACATCAAGCGATCCGCTGCGATGCGCTACATTCAGGCGACTCAATATCGTGATGTTTGGAAGTCCCTAGAAAGTCTTATCCTGCTATGATTATGATTATGACAATGACGATGACGATGACGATGACGACGACGACGATGACGACGACGACGACGACGACGACGACGACGACGACGACGACGACGACGACGACGACGACGACGACGACGACGACGACGACGACGACGACGACGACGACGACGACGACGACGACGACGACGACAACGTACGTCAAGAATGTCAGAAATTTACACAGTTATTTTGATTTTAACACGAAACTATTTAACTGATTTTCATGAAAATCAAATGGGACCTTCGACCATTAATAACAGGACCTGCCTCGCTAACCGTTACCCCTCGGGCAACTGTTTCTGTGTTTTGTGTGATTCTTTTGACGGAACAACAAAAAATCGATCATGTAATCGAATATTTTATGTTTAAATTCTGTGGATAGTCTAAGCGATGTGTTGTTTAGTCTGTGTAAAAATTACGCGTGTGTGTATTGCGAGTCAAATGTATAGTTGTGTGCAGTGTATGGACACAGAATATATTTAATGGTGTTAAATATTTTCGATGTGTGAGTTTACCTCGTCCGCCTCAAAAAACGACAGACTTTTTTGTTGGTGAATTTGGGTGCGAAACAGGTCCATAGTCTAAATAGTCAATGTAATGATGACATGACCTTTGACTTTGATTTTATCGATTGGCGGGTGCGGGTGCGGGTACCTTAGGTGGCGGCGGCAGCAGTGGGCGCGGGCGCGGCGGCGGGCGGCGAGGGCGCGGAGGGGTTGCGCGAGCGGCCGGCGCGCGGCTTGATCTTCTCCGATATCTGCCACATGGTCTCCTCGCTGAGCACGTCGTCGAACTCGTTGAACATCGCCTGGATGCGCTCGTTCTTCTTGAATTTGTACTGCCTGTACATATTTATATTTGATATTGGACGAGTTCATATTTATATTTGATTGACTGTGAAGTCTCGGTAACTACTAGTTTTAAATATATTTATTTTGACGAGACATTCGGGTAAATAAGGTCCATATAAACTAATTAATATGTAGTCTCGATAATTTATCATAAATGGGGATGATGACTATTTTTAACTATTCGCTGCCCGCGAGTATTTTATCGAAAAGCCCGTCTGCGTTGAAGAAGCTCACAGTCAGGGAATGCGATTTTAATCTACCGTTGTGAGCCATTTAAAAAATCTATATATTCCTCTATGGCGCGGAGCATGATACTGTGCTCGCCTATTGTCCTTAGTTTACTTTATATTTTTTTACATGACACGTAACGGATACGATGGGCGACTGGTCGTCATTAAGGAGTCAAATGGTTAAATATATTTATTTTTACGAGACATTCGGGTAAATAAGGTCCATATAAACTAATTAATATGTAATGATTGACTGGATGTTTGCAAAATAAATAAAATTATAAAATTTCAAAATATACTAAAAATCTTTTATCATAATTAGTTGAAAATTCATACATTTTTAGCTTCCTTACATTAAACATAACAATGATATTTGTGATTTTGTTTGAACGCCCATAAAAATCTAACGATCAGCGAATCAACGACGTCATTAATTCGTGCCATTTTGAATGAGGCGTTTTTCAGGGATCAGTGGCAGTGCCGCAAATCTGACCCTTTAAAACTTTTACAAATTACTTTACTATTAGCATACTCCTAATTTATAAAAAATGTCATTATCCTTATTGTTTAGTAAACCATGGAGAACGTGTCGGGCAGGTGAGTGTTACTGTTAATGCATTCTGTTCTGAAAGGATTCTTTAAACCTACACCCAAGGTCACAACTCCTGGGATTTGCTCGAGATGTTTCCTCCACCACAAGAATACCAATCATCTGATCGCTACATTAAATTTGTTTAAGTCAGAATGGTTTATGGATTCCGATGTAACTTCAGGCACAGAACCTACCCATTAACCGAAGGCGAGGGCACAAGGAAGCTCATTGCAGGACGAGTACTTGCACGTTATGTCTATTTTAAGGGTTTTCACTTAATGTGACCTCACTTATTCCGTCAACTTGACTATAAAATAGGTATTTGACTAGAAGGTTTTTTATCAAAATACGTACTCTTTATGGAAGCGTTTCATGTTTTCCATAATAGTGTACTGTTGCCATCGCTTAGTGAAGTTGATGCTGCCATCGGGTAGCAGGTCTGGGTTACCGACATGCACAAACGTCAGGTCTTGAAGGAAGAGCCCACTGTAAAAGAAAAAAAACAATAATTATAAATAATACATCTCTCGTGGGTTAGGCGGGGAAAATAACTAATAGAGTGAAGTGGGATGTTGACGTGCGTCATCAAGGGTACCTTTAAACCTGCACCTAGAGTCACAATCATCGGGCACTGCATGAAGTTGTTCTCTGCCACTGTAGGGTATATTGGTTACATTCTTGGTGGGGATTATGAGACTATAGCTTGGCAACTTCGTTCGTAACATTCCCGATGGTCCGCGCGGGCCGGGGAGCGTGTAGCGATGAATGAAAAACACACGACTGAAGCACCTCACTTCCCCACGCACGATTTCAACACCCGCGCAGTCTTTCCCTCCGTCACCCGCATATCATGGAAGTTTCATCAACGCACTTGCCCGATTATAGATAGACATTCATTGAATTATTCCATTTTACCTTCAATCCACTTATAGAAGCGCTATTCTATAACGGTGTTATTATAACTCGATAACATAGCGCGGGCTTCGAATGAACCTCAATCTCGATTTATCTAACACGATACTACATAAAAAGAAATATTATTTAAATTAAAAACTCAAACTTGTGAGTTATAAAAATATCGTTACATAATAGCACTATTGATGTCAATATCTGCTCGTCTCCGAAATGCAATTATATTGTATAACGCTAAATATCTTGACAGTACATTTGATGCAAACTAAGGCGAGCGCAGGCGCCGCACCAACGGGCAGTCCAGCGCCAACATCAATGCGAGTCGAAGATATTCAACTCACATGTAGGGTATGCAGGGCGGCTGCGTCTCGCCCAGCGCCAGTCGGTACGCGCGGAACGAGTGCGACGAGTCGATGAGCGCCACGTGGTCCTTGAGCGCGTCGACGACGGCGCGCGGCCAGCCCAGGCGCCGCACCGGCGGGCAGTCCAGCGCCGACACCAGCGCGAGGTACGAGTTGAAGTTGTTCAGCTTGCGCAGCGCCTTCATAACCTTCAGCACCTTGTTCGCGTAGCGCTCCCTCTCGCGCGACTCGTCCTGTTACATACGAAGCTGGTTTTAGTTTGTCTTTATGAATTTTCAGTCAAATTCTTGATACGAAATATTATGTTGTCTTACAATCGTTCACTAAGTCTAATAGGGCGTGATGGTCTTATGGCCTGCTCGTCGCGTTAGCAATTTTATGCGATAATAATTTGTAGTATAATTGGTCATAAATTAGCATAGACATGGAGATGGGACCACCCATCAGAAACGGCGTCAGAATGCTTGTCACCTGAGTATTACTGTATTCTGAAAGGATTCTTTAAAGTTAAACCTACACATAAGTCCTGGTACCTGCTCAAGATGTTTCCTCTACCCACAGCGTTACACTAACAGACAAACCTGCTCCAATATCCGCGAGCGCGCCCAGTAGCTCATCTTGTTGAAGTGCTCGGTGAAGCGCGTGAGGTTCGGCGAGCGCTCCTCGGACTGGTCGCGCGGCCACGACAGCACCTCCGCGGTGGTGATGCGCACGAACAGCGCCGAGTCCAGCAGCGTCATCTGTTCCGCCAGTTCACTCGCCTTGAAGTCTAGTAGCGTATCGCGGCGAAGGGACACCACGCTGTTGCACGGTAGGTCGTATTCGTATCTGTTGTTTGTCTGAAATGCAAGTATTTTTTTAGATCCAGGGAATGATGGATTTTTAGGGATTGTGCCAATTCGGGTTATAAATTATAATGTATATTTAAGCCAAATCCGTTTAGTAGTTTCGGCATGAAGGTGTCTCATAGTTTGTTACTTCTTAACGATGAAACACTTGCACACGCACACATAAACTTTCATCTTTATAATATCAGTGTGATCGACGGACCAAGCAGATGTACATCCTAATTGTAAGTGAAATACCATCGCCTTATATCGCCAAAAAAAATATGAAAACAATGGAAGAATTCTATTTCTAATTAAAGTGATATTTTCAAGTCTAAGCTAAAAGAGTAAAGGGCTGTACTGAAGCGATACATAAGGCATATTTATATTTTTCAGTAATTAATAACACCCTTCGTTAAAACTTGGAAGATGGTATAGTTTATTTATACTTACATTTTGGAAATGCAATTGCTTTTGTTTGTCAACCAGTATTTGCCTCAAGGCTTTAGAAATAGGCAACTCTTCTCTTTCCACCAGCCAGTATATGAATTCCATTATTTCTTGCATCAGCGGTCGGTCTAAGTCTGCCATTCTGTAATAGCAGTAAAACTTTTAATCTCAGGAGTGAATCTTCTGTACTTGTAGGCACCTAGCGCACTAGGCGGCCACGACCACGAGCAGAGCTGCTACGACCACGGTTAACTGAAGAAACCATACTATTATGAACACTTGGCCGCAGACCCGGCAAGACTTATCGTTGCGACCAAGTTAACGTTACAAGTTCCTATGTATATGGATGGTGTTAGCATCAAAAGTTTATTATAGAGGAGGAATTTGTATAAAGTTGTTATGACAGTGAAAGTGTGAATAAGAGTGTGATTGATGTGACATGAGTTTAGTTCTTTGTCGAGCAGCGTGCACGTCGTCTTTCATCTTAGATTGCATCATCACTTAGCATCAGGTGAAGTTGTGAACAAGGGCTAACTTGCAAAGAATAAAAAAATGAAAAAATAATCGGTGAGTGTTATTGTATTCTCAAAGAGTGATTTAAACCTACACCCAAGGTCACAAGTCCTGGTGAGATGTTTCCTCTACCACAACAGTACCATCATCTTACGATTCTTGTCGCCGCGTTATAATAAAATGTGAGCGTTCATACACTAGTTCATAACATAATATGCGATCCGACCAGCCACTACACCTGCAGTAAATCGTCAATTGGTTTTAGGACCTGTGGTAATAGTGGGCGCAATTCTGTTTCTTCAATTCACTTAATTTTTTTTATTAATTTAAAAAAAGACAATCACTCACGTTAGATCAGCAACGACCCTTGTGAGCAGGCTCAGTGTGGAGCGTAGCTCGTGCGGCCGCGGCCGGTAGTGGTGCGCGCGCCGCACTAGTTTGTGCACCAGCTCACTGGGCGACACCCACGTCCTGTACGTGGCCAGGAACGCTTCCTGGTAAGCGAAATCTACGCACAGAAACCATACAATACAAACTCATATAATGTTTTACATTTGAAGAAAAAGCCGCAGCAAAGCGTTGCACCAATCACAAGGGCTGCTTGCGACGCGTCCTGTGATTGGTTGGACGCAAAGCACAAATTTACAAATCAGCTTGGACGCTTTGATTTTGTAGCCTTTACCAAACATATGCAAACTTCGACCCGGTTAGATAAATCTACAACATGAATTTTAAGTTTGGGCAAATTTTAAGTTGATGGCAATTTAGGATCAATATGATACAGTACTTTTTTTATATATTTCTAGTAAGCAAATGGCTCATAAATGGTTGTATACCGGGTTGTTACATTTGCAGTAGTGGGAAAGGCTATTCGATCTGGTTTATAATGTCAACACAAATTATCAAAGAGAGTAATGAAGTTATCATCAAAGCATAAAATATTTAAAATTTTAAAACACTTCTATACATAAAACACGCAAGTAAATCCAATGCATAGCTATAAACTTAATTAGTTTACCATAAACCAGATCAATTATAAATTATTATCGATTCCTCTGCCAATAAAATCGGTAACACATTTTTGTAGTGTAAAAGAAAGTGCAACTGTGGCTAAGCCAAAGCTCAAACTCTCTATGCCAAACTAATTCTATTATTATTTCATATATTATTCATATGTATATAAATACAGTTAATTCTCATGCTTAGTGCATTTTGTGTTACCAAGTAGTTCAGCAAGTCGGCGGTGTATTATTGCATTATTTAGTATAATATTTTATAATAAATAATATTTCTATTACAATATTTTTATTACACGACACCCCTTTGTCAAAATGTTAAAAATAATTGTTAAATTAATTAATTATGTTCACCTGAAATGGTGAATAATATCGGGATATAATTGTCTCAGAGCCCAATTTCATCCAAATCTGATAATTAACTCTGGTTGCAATTCAGATAATTTCATCTCTTTGTACCAAAAAGGGATTCATATAATAAAAATACAGTTTTTGTAAAGCCATTGTAAGTCCACCGCAACATCGCTTCATTATTACGTGAAATAATGAAAATACAAGTACAGGCACTATTGCGACGTTGCCTATGAGTGCGCGACATTCCAATATAATTCATACACTATAAAATCAATCCGCTCAGTGCCCTTAACACAGGGCTTACTTTGGGGTTAAATAGTTGTGTGTATCTTGTAAGTATATTTAATTTAATACACACACTATTGCAGTGGCGAAGGATGGAAATTTGAGGAAGAAATGCCATCCCAAAGAAATGGAAATTTATGCTTATATATTCATAATAATAATGAATATGTATGGATTTTTAAAAGGTAACCTGGTGGGAATAGGCCTGTATGGACTCTTCGCCGTTGCACAACTAAATGTAAAAATTATAATGTGACTTTAAATTGCGATATTCGCACCTTACACAAAATCTTACTTGCCGTTGAACTTAACTTGAAAAATAAAGACGTGAACGAAGCACGCATAATAAAGGTAAAAATATGTGTATGAAGCGACGCTACGGAAGCACTGGTCAATCAGTGTGTCTCACACTATGAAGCAAGATTAGCTAAGCTTTAATAATATTAGTAATCAACCAGCTAGTGTCTGTCAGCCCCAACTCATACTATGATTCACTTACACTCGTCCGTTTCTGTAAAGTGAAAGCATGAAAGTTAAGATGTTAGAAGCGTTGACGGGAGAGTACTATGGTACTATTTATCAATTATTTTAACCTGAACCCTACACACATATTTGAGGTGTCAACAGCTAAACGGTTTACAAAGCGACACTACACTCAACTCAAGACAACAACAGCAGGCCTATTCACTAATTTGGTCTTTATTATCAACTTATTAAAATAGACATCAAATCAGCTGAGAAATGTCATCTACCTACTGTATGATATCCATGACGGATTGAGTAGGCACCAGATGACATTTGTTACATAGAATCTCAATTTCGAATACTATGTCGACTAGCATACGGATACTGGAAACTTGGAAAGTTCATTTTTAGGTTGATGTAAAACAGTAATAGTACCAATATTGTGATTTCTTGTAAAAAAACTGTTTTTTAAATCTAAATTCATCGTGCGATTAGTCCTGACGGCACAATTCTCCGTATCTTTCTCATTTGTGCGCTAGTCAGCCGACATATCTGTATATTAGCTTTGCATAAAGCAAATCGAAATTATTCGCCCTGTTGGGGTTTCTTCTGGTACACTAGTTGGCTGAATCTATCAAATCTGATAGATTAGAATAGTCTCAAATTCGTGTCTGTCAGTCTATGCTTAAAATGGCGACATTTTTTATACCATACAGAATAGCACCGATAACGGTCGATACAGTAACGAGGGGCACGCATAATTAGTAGAGGAGAGTTGATTCTTAAAATAAGACCATTTCTAACATCTAAGAGTAACCATAACCTGTAGATAAATAAGGGTAATTTATATAATGGCTCCTTACCTTTGGTAGCTTTAGTGGCGAGTACGATCAACGCGTCCGGATGTCCGCCGCGTACTTCGGGGCCATCCTTGTTGTTCCCTTTCAATAGGAGCCAGCCGCTTACTTCAGTCTGTAGGACGATGTCGTCCGGGTCCGCTATACTAGTCGAGTTGTCGTCTGTGGCCACTGGCGTTGGCTCTGTACTGCTTTCGCTTCTCTACAATAGGGATGCAGACAGTTTTTTTTTTAAATTGTACATAAATTAAGAGTATGCTAATAGTAAAGCAATTTTGTTAAAATAACAGGATATCTGCGATCATTACTTTCGGAGCTACAGGGATTTAAAGGGTCAGATTTGCGGCGCTGCCGCGGATCCCTGAAAAACGCCCCATACAAAATGGTAAACTGAAAAATGTCACATTTAATGCAAGGAAACTAAAACTGTATTTATTTTCATCTAATTACGATAAAAAAAATTTTTTCGATTTTGAAAGGACAATGGTCTATTTCCAAACAAATTTTTGCTGACATTTTTTTCAAGCGTCTATGAATGAAAAAAATATAAAATGATAGATAATTATTTTCTTAACAATTTATTCTTATGGTTTAATATTATGTGAAGTCTGGAATTCGAGATATTTATGTTTGAAGTTTTAGAGGTTATGTTTTGTCAACAACGAATAGAGACCTACTTTTTAAATTGAAGTCTTAAGTATTCCATGATTATGAAGCCGGGTATTTGGGTTCGATCGAAGAACATAAAAAGTAGGTTTGATCCCCATTTTTCCCTCCCTTAGACATGGATATACATACTTTATAAAAATGAACCTTCCTAATTAAATCTAAAAACCAACGTGGAATTTAATACAATAGTTTTTTAAATCAGTAGTTTAGCGGGAGAATCGGTGTCCATAAACATAAGCGGTCGTTAAAAAAGAATGTAGGTACAGAAAATCATTTGATAAGTATCGGAAAAATGCAACAAGATTTACAAGACGCTTAAGTACGCAAACAACGAAATTACGACGCGATGTGACAACTGACTGACAGTTCACAGTTGAATTGTTAGTGCATGACTTGTCATAGGAACACGTAAAAGTAGGTATCGATACTTTATAATATCGATTAATGATTATCGATCTCCTTTCGATACTGTTATTTTTGTAATCAATAAGTAATCTTCAGGAAATTACTTACTATTTTTACTTACGTTTTACCTTTATTTAAAATCATGTCGAACATACTTAAACAATAAATACGTTTGTAAACACTTGTTCCTTTCTTTTGATTATTAAAATATATCATATGGCTTACTGTTGGTAATAATTGTTATTAACATGTTTGACTATTATATTTTGTTTATTTTATTACTTAAATGTAAAATGCCGCCAAGTAAGAGTGAACTTTAGCAGTATTTTGTCATGATTAGAAATAAGTAATTTAAATTAAATAGGTGTACCAATTGCATTTAAATTAATTACTATTACTTGTTTGAAAATCAAAATATTTTATATATATTTCAAAATAATTATATTAATTCGTCATAAATATTAGTTTATATGTTTGTTCTACTGAAATTAAACTGATGTCATTGAATACGTGTAGTTCAATGACGATATTTTATTCGATTTGATACTGGCTTTTCGGTATCGTGCGCGTCCCTAGTTGTCCGATATATGCAATATTCGTATAAATAGTATGGTTGCCATACTCAATTATTTAAATGTAATTGATGTGAATATATTTTAGTTTTTGGACTTAATTGGACCTTTTTCTCTGTTTCAAAAAATTAAATAAATTATTTTCTACAAACTGTAATAGTTTACATTAGTAGACGCTTATGAATTCTATCAACAAACAACAGACCATTGTCCTTTTGTAATCTTATTTATTTTGCTAATATCCAGATAATCTTTGCTTTTTATGTATAAATTTGTTAACATTGTCCTTAATTACCCGAATGTATCATAAAAATCAATATATTATTCAAACCTAGTCATCATCCCCTTTATTATTCTTATTTTGGAAAACTGCAACATATTTTGCGTCCAAAATTTCTCAGTGGCTGATGACGAAAGTCTTCAAACAGTGTGTATTGCCAGTGATGACATACGGATCCGAGACTTGGTCGGTAACTATGGGCCTTATTAGAGGGCTCAAAGTCACCCAGCTGACGATGACACATAGTTTGAAGGGCTAAAGAACGTTATGGTCGCAAGGTGTTGGCAAGGCGACCCCGCATCGGAAAGCGCAGTTTTGATCGACCCCTCACTACATTTGACTGAGGACATAAAGCTGGTTGCAGGGAGCCGCTGATGCTGGCGGCTCGAGACTGTTTTGTATGGAAGTCCTTGCAAAAGTCCTATGTACAACCGTGGACGTTCGTCGGCTGTTAATGATTATGATCATGAATTATTATTCTATATCGAAGAAGTACTAGGCAGGGAGAACAACACAAGCGGAGAAGGGGAGTGTTAGTGAACAGTCAAGGAACACCTTAACCTTCACCCATTGGTCAAAAGTCCAGGTCTGCTCGGAGTTTTTCTTTCTGCCACACTATTGGCACGATGGACAGTGAATCCATGGAATGCTAAGATATTCGTCTCTCTCGAAAGTGATCTATTAAACTTAGTTAGTTAGTAGGAACCTCACCTGTGAAGGAACAGGAGACGGTATCGCCTGCACGAGTCGGTCCAAGTCCTCATCGTCCACGGGGAACTTGCCCGGCGACGACGAACTTATATACAGGTCGTCGGAACTCTGCGCAATTTAAAAAAAAAATAGACAATCACCATCATCATTACAGCTCACCTGAAGGTAAGTGATGATGCAGTCGAAGATGGAGGCGGGCTAACTTGTTAGGAGGAGGATAAAAATCCACACCCCTTTCGGTTTCTACACGGCATCGTACCGGAACGCTAAATCGCTTGGCGGTACGTCATTGTCGGTAGGGTGTAGGGTGGTAACTATCCACGGCCGAAGCCTCCAATTAGACACCAGACCAGGTCAGGCCTGGACTATTTAAGAAAATCTCTATTGGCCCAGCCGGGGATCGAACTCAGGACCTCCGTTTTGTAAATCCAACGCGCATACCACTGCGCCACGGAGGCCGTCAAATCAATCATTACCGACATTTTCGATTTGATATCTATTTTTGTGGATAATTGAGTAACAAAATGAGATATGATTGATGCCATTACCATTAATATAGGTTCGTTCGTTATCAACCCATATTCGGCTCACTGCTGAGCTCGAGTCTCTTCTCAGAATGAGAGGGGTTAGGCCTTAGTCCACCACACTGACCCAATGCGGATTGGCAGACTTCACACACGCAGAAAATTATTCCTTCACCATTTATGACACGTGATATTTAATTTCTTAAAATGCACACAACTGAAAAGTTGGAGGTGCATGCCCCGGATTCGTACCCACACCCTCCGGAGTCAGAGGCAGAGGTTATATCAACTGGGCTATCAGGGCTCGGCTGAATTATATAGGTAGTAAGATAATTTTACATACCACATTGTTTAACATAGATTCATCCGCCGAGCTGTTGTGAGACGAAGGCCGCGGCGAGGGTGGGGGGAGGAGTTCATTGCTCGAATTCATTGAAATCTAGAAAAAATATACATTGATTAATTAACAGTATACTGTATACATTGATTAATTAATTATGAAACACATAGAATTCTATTATAACACTAATAAAATAAGGAATATTTTTGGATTACAAAAATTTATCACACTAATATTATAAAAGCGAAAGTTTGTGTGTAAGTGTGAAAGTGTGTAAGTGTGTAAGTATGTTTGTTCTTCTTTGACTCTGCGGAATGGAAATAGATTTTACTCTGGATTAACACAGGCTACTTTCATCCCGGAAAAATCCATGGTTCCCGCGGGATTTGTGAAAAACTGAATTCCACGCGGACGACGTCGCGGGCGTCCGCTAGTAAATTTTAAAAAAGAGATGGGAGAGAATATCTTCAATTTTCATGAACTTGTAACCAACTTTGATAAAATGGGAGGTTATATCTTGGTCCTGTACAATCTATGGCTCCTTTTGTATGCTAGTCTATATCAGTTTGTATGTATGTTTGTCCGCGCATATCTCGCATACTGGAAATCAGATTACTAATATTTTTTTATTGAACTAGACTTCAAAAAGGAAGTAATACGGAAAAATAATACTTTCCGTATTATTACTTGTATGTGGTAACAAATGATTAAAAAAAAAACAAAAAAAAATGGTTATGTAAAGTAAATAACTTTACATAACAATTTTTTCATTTTATTTGTTATCACATACAAGTAATATACGTACATATTACATATATGTAACATAAGTATGTTTATTTGAATCTAATCATAGTCTATTATCAAAATAATAAGTAACATTATTCAACACCGCATCGAGATCGCGTTCAAGAATTTATATAACTAATTTATTCAATTATTCCGTTAAACGTATGCCGCAGTGAATAAATAAAAGTGCCTCACCTGTTTGGTTTTGTTGATCTTTGGCGGCAGCGCAGGCGGCTCCGGGGGCACCGGACTAGTTCTGCTCGAGGTCTTCATACTAACGCTGTCCTCCGACCCGCTGTGGAAAACAATATATGCAAACATTATATACTTAGAAGCACAAATATCCGCCCACTTAATATGACGCGAGTATATTAAAGTGGGCGGATAATTGTGTCTCTGAGTATATAAACCTTGGGATGCTGGCGGCTCGAGACCGTTGTGATTGGAAGTCCATGCAAGAGGCTATGTCCAGCAGTGGACGTCCACCGGCTGTTAATGATAATGATGAAGATTATTATATAAATATATATAAAAACATGAGTACACGACCTGAAGTCATCAATACACGCATGATTTGTGCAAGTTAGTCGTCGGTTGGCCGAACTTTTAAACCTGTTATAGTGTGGTTCTATTAACATATTGGAAAAACACGAATGCATAATGCATATCCTAATTTTGTAAACATGTAATTGGGTGGATGGTTGGATGGACGGAAAGATGTGTGGATATAGATACATGATAGGTGATAGGTGCATGAACACATTTTGGATGAATCAATGGATGAGATGGATTGATCGAGGTATGGGTTGAAATATGTCTTTATGAGTGTGTGTTACTAGCTGTAGACTATAATATTGTAGTATAGATTAAATACATCAAAATATGTTCTAGGGTTTGTTCATATAAGTGATCGTACAGACATACCTAACTAGCGGTCGTATGTTCACCCTTAGACCTCTTTAATCCGACCCTGTCACGTAATCCGTTCTTAGCGGACGTCCACTATGTATAAACTACCTCCCTGTCAAATTTTACTTTTGTACATCAAGCGATTTTCGATATTTTGTGATGAACCTTTCGCTTTTATAGATTCAGATTTAGATTAAAAACAACATTTTTTTTTTAATTTTTTTTTAGCCGATTGACGTCCACTGCTGGACATAGGTCTCTTGCATGGACCTCCAAGCAGAACGGTCTCGAGCCGCCAGCATCCAGCGGCTTCCTGCATTTTGCTTGATGCTCCGTGGCGCAGTGGTATGCGCGGTGGATTTACAAGACGGAGGTTCTGGGTTCGATGCCCTGCTGGGCTGATTGAGGTTTTCTTAATTGATCTAGGTCTGGCTGGTGGGAGGCTTCGGCCGTGGCTAGTTACCACCCTACCGACAAAGACGTACCGCCAAGCGATTTAGCGTTCCGGTACGATGTCGTGTAGAAACCGAAAGGGGGTGTGGATTTTCATCCTCCTCCTAACAAGTAAGTCGCTTCCATCTCAGATTGCATCATCATTTACCATCAGGTGAGATTGTAATCAAGGTAGCCCTTGATTACAATCTCACCTGATGGTAAATGATTCATTGATGACTTGTAAAGATTAAAATAAAAAAAAAACCAACTTTTTTGCCATTCATTGCCATTGCCACTTCAGCTTAACGACTCGCTGGGCTATGTCAGTTCGTCTGCGGATATCCTCATTTCTGATTCGATCACACATTTTACATTTTAATTATATTAGTTAAAAACAATGTATGAAACAAACCTTAACGGTGGTGTGCTCAAATGTTGGACTGTCAAAGACGACGCCATCGATCTTTGCACCTGATGATGTCCCACACTGATGGTTCCCGTGCTCGAGTGCTGTGCACTGCAAAACGCATAACGCATTGTATGAATACAACAAAATCATCGCCCACAATTATGCACTATGTATAGGAATCCTCGTCTTCATCAACCCATATTCGACTCACTGCTGAGCTCGAGTCTCCTCTCAGAATGAGAGGGGTAAGGTCAATAGTCCACCACGCTGGCCCATTGCGGATTGGCAGACTTCGAACCGACACCCTCCGAAATCGGAGATAAGAATTCTACTATGCTATTAATATTATAAACGCGAAAGTTTGTATGGATGTTTGTTACTCTACAACGCCGGTACTACTGATGCGATTTAGCTGAAATTTGGAATGGAAATAGATTTTACTCTGGATTAACACATAAGCTACTTTTTATCCCGAAAAAATCCATGATTCCCGAGATTTGCGAAAACTAATGATTTTGATGATATGAATGTTTGTTACTCTTTCACGCCTCAACTACTGAACCGAATTAGCTGAAATTTGGTATTAAGATATATTATAACCTGGATTAACACATATATACTTTTTATCCCGAATAAATCCATGGTTCCCGATGGATTTGTGAAAAACTAAATTCCACGCGGACGAAGTCGCAGACGTCTGCTAGTAATAATATAAACTATGAGCAAAAGAATGAATCGTAAGTATTTAACAAAACATCATCCACAACTATGAACTATGTATACTATACAAATACTCGTAAACAATGACAAAAAGTTAATTGATTATGAAACACGGCTAAAACTCACGAGATACAACGCCGGAGTATGCCCGACTAGTTTCGAACCCATACGGGAGCCTAAGCCATGAGCTGGTTCTTGCAACGCGGCATAATCCAAACAGAACCATCTCATGACTAAGGGTCCCGTATGGGTTCGAAAGAAGTCGAGCATAATCCGACGTTGTATCACGCACGTGAATTTTAGCTGTGTTTTATAATCAAACACTCACGACAGTATAAATTCTAAAATGAGAAATAAGTATTTAAAATTGATCGTAATTTTACGCAAAACCTTCACATTGTTATTGAGCACATCGATCTACATACTAATGAGTTAATTAATAAACAATGACAAATATTTGATAGAGTCATGCTGTTGCGTTGTTTAGCACAAATCATTAACGTTCCTTTCAAACAAATAAATATAAACTAATATAATAAATGTAAAAATAAATTAAGAGTGTCTTTATGTATATGGCTAAACCACTAATTTTGAGTAAAAATAAAAGTAAGAGTTCTATCTGTATACGGCTAAACCACAGAACTTTCGATGAATTTTGTAAATTCTTATTAACTTGGAACCTTACAAAGATCATATATAATGTTTTACGTTACTTTTTGTCGAGAAAATGTACTAAGGGGGTGAAAAAGTTAAGAAGTTTGTAAGAAGTCCTTCCTTTATCAAGTTTATATTTTATGGATGTACAATGAGTTTCAATAATTTTGAAAGTTTCATTTTGAACATCATTCATCACCTTAGACCATTAAAAAGAAAGGACCCGCCTCGTAAACCGTAACCCCTTTGTCAAAGGTCAAGAATCAATGATCTAACGCGTTTATAAAAACTGTTGCTATAGAATCGATGTTTCATTGTTGTAATCGTTTTCGTCGTGTTAAGGGCTCCCTAAAAATGCCGGTTTGTGTAGTTGAATGGCAAAAAAACGACCAAAAACTTGTAGTTTAGTAAAAGATAGAGTAACGTTTCATTTGTAAGTATTTCTACCATAATTTTATCAAATTTAATGTAATCAATAAAATGTATGTAATAAAAACGATTTCTAAAAAGAATCGATTCTTTTGACGGAACAGCAAAAAGTCGATCAGGTAATCGAACATTCTATATATATATTCTGTAGATAGTCTAAGCGATGTGTTGGTTAGTCTGTGTAAAAAATATGTGTGTGTATTGCGAGTCAATTATATAGTTGTGTGTAGTGTATGGACACAGAATATACTTAATGGTGTTAAATGTTTTCGATGTGTGAGTTTACCTCTTCCCCCTCAAAAAACTACAGACTCTTTTGTTGGTGAATTTGGGTGCAAAACAGGTCCATTATTTGTAATGGTCTAAGTTCATCACACTTTAAATATTTAAAAAAAAAAAATAGGGATTTAAATGCAACTTGTAATGAGAATAAATAAGGGCTGAAACTTAACACTGAAGAAAGTAGTGGGCGTCCCCTATTGAAAAAAAAATTAACTTAACTCACCTAGTCAAATTATACGTGTGTATAGAATGCCGGAACATATCGGGCGGCGCCTCGGGATTTATCGGCGGGTGCGCGTTCGTGTGACTGCAGTTCCCAAACATCTCCATGTAAGCCATTACTGAAAAACGAACAACACGAATATAACGAGCATCTAAAAATACACAACCGAATAATAAAATGTACTAACAAAGGCGTAACATGTACTTCTATGCCGCCAAACAAAACATACAAAAGCGCTTTAATTAAGCGCTAATAACATCCATCATCGAAGGTGAGAATCAACTATGCGAAATTCCGTTTTGAGTTATTGACTGACACATAATTAAGCGCCGCAAGCCATGTAGTGATAAGCAAGCTGTGATGTTCATACTGAGAATGTATCGTGAAAGCTAATATAGCACATGTAGTTTCTCCAATGTGTCTGCTTCTTTGGAGTTGACGTGTTATGCTGGTTTGCATTCAGATATTGTCGCTTGAACAGTTATACGAAAAGTACGACTTACGTATTATTACAAAAAGAAAAACTCATCTAATGATTTAATTTTATAATATTAGTTGTCTTATGTTGTAAATGTGAAAGATCATACTATACTCGCGTGTATATATGTATGTATGTTTTTTTTTTATTCTTTACAAGTTAAGAGTAGAGTATAATAGACGCGCATGCAAAAGGAAAACAGTGTTGTGGGATATGTTGAGTTGTTTAATATGGTAAACCATAAATACGATGGATGCATAGATAATCCCCACAATTTATATTTATATTTTTTTGATTACTAGTAAATTACTGTGATTATCTTATAGTCATTCTATACCGGTTAGTACGTTGGTCTTTGGGTGTAATGACAAGTTAATCAACACACGTTTGTGTGTATAAACTAAAGGTTCGTTTCGCTAAACAACATTCTTTTATACACACCAACGCGTCTTCTGACACTCTACAACCAAAGCCAAAGAGACTTCCAAAAGTAGACGAACTATACGCCTTTATTTAATTACAGACAAAACTTCATCAATATCATATTTTATTTCTACAAAAAAATATAGCTTTTTCCAAAGATCTGATTTCGAAAACTTATACTTGTCGTACCAATTTTCCATCAAATAATCCCAGAAAAAAAAAATGTAACTGCAAAAGCTCCATCCGAATGCAACGCAGCGCTACGGCTAAGTACAAATCGTGGGCAGCACGCAGTAGTGACAGTAGTTGGCTAACGGCTAACGCGAGCATGCAATCCACTCACCGCTGTAGGCGACGCTTTGAAACACTGCCCGACGCACCGGCACAACAGACAAACATGCCGTTATATTTCAGAGCCCCCAGGGAACATTTGTATACGAGGGAATACGGTACAGTCGATTTGTTACGACCAGACGTATTTACAAGGTCAATTTATTGTACTATTATTGTTGCTATCGATGTTTTATGGACCGAGTGATTAACAGGACCGTATTCAAAATACTCAGACAATATGAATTCGGATAAGCCACATACGGGTATGTAATTAATATTTGTCTATACTAATATTATAAGGAGGTAAAGTTTGTGGTGTTACAGGGGATCTGTGGATCTACTGAACCCATTTTTAAAATTCTGTTACCACTAGAAAAACATGTTATTGGTTAGTATCAAACGGTATATTTTATATTCCCGTATTCGCACGGGAATGGGAACAACACGGATGAAACCGCAGCGCGTCGGCTAGTCAAATATAAAGTTAGGCTAGATTAGTAAAAATAATAATTAATGTACATATCCATCCGTAATCCTTATATTACCCATTGGGAAATAATAATACAGCATGCAGATTTAACATTCCAACACACTGAAATGCACTTAAATCCCCGCTCGGGTATGTCTTTGCAAAATCCACAATCATACGCCTCATTCATATTCAGGGTGGACGCGAAGTTTGGTCCATGTAACCATGTTGGCATACCTCACTATATAAAACAGTAACTTATCAAAATAGATATTGTCCAAGCAAGCGAATAAACATCACAATCACTTGATCCATAATAGACACACATGGTCTAAGAACTAAGAAGAATGGATCATCCATACTCGTAGCTTTATTAATTTTGATTATTGGTCTAATAACAAATTGACTGTACCCGAGTTCACAAATAATTTTGGATGCATTAAATACCCATCAGCCAAACATTAATATAAACATAATGTATAGGAAGATACCAACATTCACTAACAAATTCCGTACACACATTACACCGTATACTCAAGTCACCTCTGTAGAGGTGGGAAATTAGATACAAATATACACTCAAGTTCCTAGTGAAAAGTGCATGCAGCCAATAGTTATCGTACGATGAGAGACAATTTAGAAGAGATGTATTATTTTATATCATAACACACAATTTAAGGTCCAGGTCACGTGATTCAATCCTTTTAAAATCAGTATGCATGCCATCAGATATCTCATGACAAGAGAAAAACAACATTGTCGAGCAATAGCCACTTTGTGGTAAAATATTGCACTGTCGTTGCGGTTGGACGAACAAACATTACTTCGATTGCGCCGCCATTGATCGATAATGACTTTCTCTCATCATGATATATGTCGTTAAAGCATCTGAGGCCTACTGTTTTTACACCAATTAATTTAGATCATACAACCCTAAAAATGTAAAACATAAAAATCTCCATTCACGTTGTGGTTGCACTCCTCCGAAACGGCTCGACCGATTTTAATGAATTTTTTGTGTATACATATTTGGTTGGTATTTTGTATGGCCGAACAACATAGGTATTATCATATAAGTTATAGGCAGCACTACAAATGAAAAAGGCGTGCAATATTTATTTTATCCCGTAAACATTACGAGCATACTGTGTTTCTTAAAAAACACGAGTTACCCTTAAAAAATAACTAAATATTAAGCCTTTTTTTAACAATAACTAATATTCTATTTTCTTTAAGTGTGCCTCAAGCCAGTGCTATGAGCAACCATGATGAACCATAAAGCATAATTCGTAGATTGATTTTTATTGCTCATGGACACTAATGTCAACCCAGTTTTGTTTAGCTAAGCACGGAAAATGACCATGGTGCGTTTTTTAACTTAATAGAAAAGCTCTACGATTAATTAAACACAAAGATGAATTATCTCTCATTCCCCATATTATCAGCCCATAATTTCAAAAATGTGTCATAAGACATTTATATCATACAAAGGGGAAGAAAAATCAAAGAAAGTATTACCCCTTATTATTATAACCCCATAATTTCTGACGTCTTAAAAAAGTAATCTATAATTTATTTAATACAAAAGATGAGAAACCCTTCATATCCCAAATCATACCCCCCCCCCCCCATATCCTCCTTAATTACAATTAGCATTTTCTGTCATTTAATTTAAATGTTGTTGTTTATTGAACAATGAACAAAACATTGGTGTTATTAAATTTTGAACAAAATGTGTTTCCCCATTATAATCCACATCCCCCTTTTATCATTCAAGTGGGTAAAAGTACGGATACTGACTGTGTTTCTTCTTGAGAGGCAGCGGCGGCGGGCGCTGGTGGTTGTGTTCGGCTAGCGTGTGCGGCCGCGCGTCGTGCAAGGAGAATGGCGGTGTTTTCCTGTATAGTAAATCATAACTTGAAAATTTTGAACGTACAATATTTTTGACGACCTCCGTAGCGCAGTGGCATGCGAGGTACATTTACAAGACGTAGATACTGGGTTCAATCGCCGGCTGGGCCGATTGAGGTTTTCTTAATTGTTCAAGGTCTGGCTGGAGGGAGGATTAAGCCGTGGCTAGCTGCTTTTTCAGATTTTAAGTCACTCACAAGTCAATAGGTATTACAATGTATCCATACTTATAATAAATCTGTAGAGAGGTCAATTCTGTAAATGAAATAAATTTCCAAAATAACTATCAGGGGGTGATTAATGATCGATACTGATGCCAAAAATGCAATCAGTAAAATTTTTGTCTGTCTGTATGTTCGTTATAGAAACAAAAACTACTCGACGGATTTTAACGAAACTCGGTACAATTATTCTTCATACTCCTGGGCAGGTTATAGCATACTTTCATCACACTTCGATCAATAGGAGCAGAGCAGGGAAGGGAAATGTTGGTAAAACGGGAGAAGTTACTCCATTTTTACAGCGATACTACTGTAAGGGCTGGATTAAAGAGGTCTAAGGGCGGACGAAGTCGCAGGCGTCCGCTAATGTAATAATATTTACCTTATTTCAACATTAGGGAAGTATTGCTGCATGTCCGCGCGTATGTTGCGACGCGTTTTGGCGGGCAGCTCGGGGGGAGTCTCGCTCTCGTCTGACGTGATACTAGCCAACCTGTCATTATTACAATCTATTAGTATTACAATATACATACAATATAACACTTATAATATAAGCATATATTTTTTTAATTCTCTTTTGTAACAAATATAACCTGAATAAATAAGACAGTGTTGTTAAGGATGAAAAACATAAGTTGATACTGCTGTTTTACTAAAGTAAACATTAAAATTCACAATAAAAACTGGGAGAAAAGGAGGAATTAATGAAAAAAATCTATTAAAAGTAAAACATGCGATAAGTGACAGTATAAAAATATAATTAGTGACAGTGAAGTAATTGCAACTTATTATTCTACTTTATCTACTACTTTATTATTAAAAAAGTATGTCCATCTATTATATTGGCTGTAAAGTTATCTATGTACAGGATGCTCGGGATTATTTCCCATAACTTCAAGGTATTGACGACTCTACTTATAGGAGCCGAACTGCATAACTAATATTTTCTTAATTAAAAAATAAAAACTTTTTATGTTTTCATATCAAGTAATTCAAATAATTCCTACTATCCATGTAACACACGCCTTTATCTATCCTTTAAAATACGTAAAACTTGGCTACGTCATATTTATAAGGATGCGTTTAAGGGATGCATTTAAAGATCTGTTTGCAAAAGAAATAATATTTACCCCGAAAATATGAATTTTAGAACACATGTTCCTTGGACATTTTTAATTAATTTTCGGTAAAGAATAACCCCAGAGTTATGGGAAATACTCCCGAACACCCTGTATATAAAAGAAAGCCTGATTTTAAACTAGACGCGAAACTTCCTTTATCAATATGTGGCACTCCTACATGACTTGGTTCATCAGGAATCTTCGCTAATCTTAAACCATAAATATTATATTTTAAAATATTTTAATTTAAATTTAAATACAAGCGGACCCGGTCAAGCTTTGCTTTGACTCATTTTCGCTTCTTCCCTACCCCTACCCTAAGAAAAACTGCGTAAAAATCTTGTTAAAAAAAATAGCCAAATCGGTTCAGCCGTTCTTGAGATTTGCGCTTAGCAACACATTTTATACATTAATTTTTGTATTATAGAAGATGATACTGTAGTTCTACGGGTAATCTACTATAGCTTGGCAAGTTATTTGATGACACTCCCATGACATGCGGGCTTCGGCCGTGGCTACCCCACCGACAAAGACGTACCGCCAAGCGATTAAGCGTTCCGGTACGATGTCGTGTAGAAACTGAACTATTCGCTTCCATCATAGATTGCATCATTATTTACCATCATTATTATTTACCATCAGGTGAGATTGTAGTCAAGGGCTAACTAACCGTCATCGCTACCCTCCCGGTCCCCGCGGACCATCGGGAGTGTTACGAACGAATTTGCCAAGCTGCAGTTACATACATTATCTAAGTGCTATAACATGGGGCACTCACTTGGAGTTGTGCGAGTTGGTGACAGTGCTGACACTGAACACATTCATGCGGCTGTCAACGCTCTGCACAGAGCACTTGGTCTCGCTCACATACTCTGTACTTTCAAAAGTACTGCAAACAATAACGGGAAGCATGACACACAATCAGATGGGGAGTGAGTGAGGGGGTGAACATAAGTTATAGTGTGTGTTATATATGTGGCATTCGATTTTAAAAAGTTTTCTCATTTGACCTAAAAATATTTCTAAATTCTTTATTAGGCAAATAATTTCAATTTCAAATTAAAAAATACTTGACGTTATTATTACACTGCTCTCAGATGTTGAATTAATTTTAGCACAGCAAATAAAACCACCGTATATCAAGATACGCAGCAGCGCATCAGACGAATTCGAGCGAGCGCCTCTATAATATACTCCATCTTTACACGTGAGTTTTTAGAATAATATATAAAAAGGAATCAGGCAATCTAACCTTTTAAAAATCTGTGTCAGAACATTTTCAGTCTTCATATTATTCAGTTTGATAATTTTTTTCCAAATTATTTCCAGCTAGTTGCCTCGACCGGTGAAAAAATGAGCTGATTTATTTTTTTGCACAGCGGATCAGCAGAAACGCAATTTTTTTTATATGAAATGGACAATTGCAACCATTCTTCTAGGGCATGATTTGTATAGTTATTAGAATAAGCTTAATTTCCTATTGTATTCATTCTCAATAAAAACAAATAAATAATATCCACTCGATAAGATAAAGTAAAAATAAATTTATTTAAAATGTGATAGAACACACCAAACAATCGAATGCCACATATCGAGTTTAGAACAAATGTAACAATGCAAACAACCAGTGAGTGTACAACAAACAAAACGAAACAGTGTAACAAAACATAGTGATGAATGGATGAACGGTCACCTGTCCGTATGACTCGAGTAGTGGTGCGTAGAGAATGTTGAGGTGAAACAGTGCTCCGTTGATATCTCGTTGTGGCCCACTGACACGAAGCCGGACTCATTGGAGAAACTTGAAAATATAATTAATTAGTTATAACATTATTTGATACAAAATAAAAACTAACATAATAATAGGCAGACAAAACACAGCATTTTAGTGCGCTATGTGATCGCGTATCATGACGTTACAAACATCAAAAGACACTTGTTGTGTAAGTGCAGTAGGCTCCTTATGAGACCTCAGCGGCGTCACCAGGAGATTTGGGCGAGCACAAAAGCATCGTCTAATGGGGCCCGAAGGCAGAAGCAGAGTAGATGGACGGAACGATTCTAAGGGCGTCTCCTCTGAGACTCGGACCTCGGCTTAGAGAGCCGTTCGGGAAGGGTGTTTTGGCCTGAGTATATCAAGCCGGGCGCCCCAGAGATCGTGAGTTAAAAAAGCCAACGCCTGGGTGACGTCAGATATCGGGGACCTCGTCTTCGCCGTCGAAGACGCTGTGTAGCTTGTGTTTGTGTTGAACATTGGAAGAACATTGTTGTGGGAAGCATTGTCGTTCGTTATGTCATTGTCAGGATCGTAAAGGACGTTTTTTGGGCGTCTACAATCAGCGTTGGGATCGGGGGTGTAGCTGCAGCCTCAAACACTAGTTCGTTGGGATGGGTGACAAAATGTCATCTACATACTATATGATATCCACCAGTAAGCATCGGATGACATTTGTATTTTGTATCATAGTATGTAGATGGCATATTGTCAGGTGATTTGTTGTTTATTTTAATTGGTTGATAATAAAGATCAAAATAGGAAATAGGCCAGCTGCTCTTGAACCAGTCATAATAATAATGAATTTTGAAAGTTATATGCTTTGCTGTTATGTAATATTTGCGAATATATTATTTGCAACACTAACCGGTTATGATTATTGTGTCCATGTATATTGTTCATATGAGAGTCGTGCGACTCGACGGATGTTCGCATTTCGGACATATTATTGCAACTGCAAATACCTGTAATAGAGGAAATTAGTCATAAGTAAAATATGTTTTTAGTTTTTACTTCATATACGTATTAAATCGAAATAAAATTACATCATGACTATGTGAACCGATGCAAATGCAATTCTATCATTTTTATTAAATAAACTTATAACAAAATATATTGAATTTTATTTATCGAACCAATCTTTAACAAAGTTGAAACGTATTTAACCTCCATATGTTCTGTATTCGAACCTATGTACTACGTATTTAGATAATAAGGTGTTGACATGTCCACTTTAACTAAAAAAAAAGCTGTTTTCTTACAAGGTCATTAAAATAATTCCGACTATCCACCACGGCGTGTGTTAACATTTCAAAATACGTAATCGTAGTGGTAAGACAGTCGATGTCGACGAGATATGGCACAACTAGTAAGCTACTTCATGATATTTCTCAATGAATAAGTTTGCTTAGGTCATAATACTCGTATACACAATTTAAGGTCTATTTACACAAGAAATATTTTTTACTCCGAAAGTATTCATTTTAGAACACATGTTTCTTAGACATTTTTAATTCATTTTCTATAAAGAATATAAAAAGTTATGGGAAATACTTCCAAGCACCCTGTATACATATTTGTATGGGTTTTCATAATTAAGTAGCATATTTTTTAGGGAATGTTCTATAGCTTGGCAACTTCGTTCGTAACACTCCCGATGGTCCGCGCGGGCCGGGGGGCGTGTAGCGTTGAATGAAAAACCCACGACACCTCACTTCCCCGCAAGCACGCTTTCACACCCGCGCTGTCTTTCCCCCCGTCGCCCGCATATCATAGGAGTGTCATCAATGAACTTGCCAGAGTATAATAATAAGGTTGTTTTACTAGAAAAGATAGCACATACCAACTAAATCTGAATTAGGTGCGGTGATGAAGACGTCATGATTCATAGAGTCGTGCGCGTTGCGATCCTCGTCGTTTGACACGTTGAGCATAGAGTCCAGAGAGCCGCTACTGTGTGACTGCAACGATAATCTGTAACGCAAATTAAAATAATTTAATTAACAAGTAATAATTAAACACACTCGAGAATTCAACACGATTGATCAAGCTCAAATGTCTGGCATACTTTTGGGAAAAACCAAAAAAAAAAACTAAAAAATCAAAAAACAGCAAATGGGAAAACAGAAACGATGCCACTGTAGGTTACACTAAATCAATAAAATAATAAAACCTTTTTTTTTAAATTTTGTCTGTCTGTTTGTCCAGGTCTTGTTTCAGGTGATCTTTGAAACTGCCAATTTTACTTCTTTTAAACTCGAAAATACCCAGAAGGTATGGATGTATGTTTGGATGTTTGTTACACCTTAACGCTGTAACTACTGAACCGATTTGGCTGAAATTTGAAACGAAGATAGACAAATAATACCCTGGATTAACACATAGGCTGCTTTTTATCACGAAAAAATTCAATGGTTCCCACGGGATTTGTGAAAAACTGAATTCCACGCGGACAATCGAAGTCGCAAGCGTCTGCTAGTATGTACCATAAGTGGTAATTCTTACAGTAACAACACCCTGATGTATATGATATGATATAACCAATTAAGACTGTATGAATGACATGAATAATTAATACTTAATCATTGTATGAAGTACGTCAAAGACACTTATATGGTTAATTAGTCGCATAGCAATGCATATAAGGTAAAGGAAAGCAGTAATAAAATGTAATTATACTAATTAGGATATCGATAGCATACGTGAGCGATGTAGTCTGCGGTTTTTTCCGATATGTTACATGTTAATGAAATCCTATACAACCTTTACTTCAACTTAATCTCAGTTTAACGAATTTTAAATAGTGAATGTTTGTGAATATGTATCTTTGTTACTCCATCACATGAACTTTATCTTGGATTAATATACAGCTGTTCACTTCAAACACACTACTAATCTATTTTTTTTTTTAATTTTCACTAAATGAAACTTATTGTAAGAGGTTTTGTGTATATTTCTTACGTTTAACCTATATACTATGTATGTATTTTCTTCATACTATTACTATATTGTTTGTCTTTGATTGATATACCCAGCTGTTCACTTCAAACACATTACTAATCTTTATTTTTTTTTAATTTTCACTAAATGAAGTTTGTTATAAGAGGTTTTGTGTATTTTTCTTACCTTTAACCTATATACCTATGAAACAGTACAGTATGAAGAAAAGTTTCCTTAGATTCTTACCTGTACTAATGTACTACTCTACAATGCTACAATTGCTATATAAGCTATCGAGTACAACAAACAGCTCGTACTTTACGATAAAGAGACAAACAGCTCGTTTTCATTTACTACATAGTAATGAATTGTAGGTATATTCATTAAAAAAAATAATAATAATAAAACAGACAAAGTCGCGTGCGTATGCTAGTTAGTTATTAATGATAACCATTATAACTAACCTGTCTATAGAGAGTCCCAGTAAGGAGTTGTCGTTAGACTTGCGCTTTGGCGGCAGAGGGGGGGCCAACTCGATTTTCCTGCAACAAACTTTCACTTTTACCCACAAAACCTGACGCCGACAACAAATTATACGGAGAAAAGTGAAATTGTAAACGCAAGAGTCAAGGTCATCGACATGGTGATTATTTATTATTAATTATTAATATATTTAGATATTTGCCTCCTTAGACGTTAGCGGGATGTCTAGAAACAATTCATTCAGTACTTTAGAAACGATTGAATACTTTAATGCGAGCTACAAACCTTCAGTTTTTAACCGACTTCCAAAAAGGAGGAGGTTCGGCTGTATGTATGTTTTTTTTAACTGTACAATTTTATCTATACTAATATTATAAAGAGGTAAAGTTTGTGGTATTGTAGGGGTAATCTGTGGATCTACGACACCGATTTAGAAAATTCTTTTACCACTAGAAAACCACATTATTTGTAAGTGTATATATTTTACCTAATAGGCTATATTTTATCTCGCGGTAAAGGGAACTACACGGGTAAAATCGCGGCGTTAACTAGTTTAATTATATTTCGATTCGAGTAAGTTTTATCTACAAACGGACATTTCAACTGAACACTTTAACTGCTCAGTTAAAATATCCTATAATAAGCATCTACCATTTTATTACCATTTTTTTATTATAGTTTATCTCCATGACCGTAAAATATGGTCAAATCGCAAAAATCAGCAAAAAGTTTTTTCGATTTTTGCAGCTTTTGGTCGACTATTTATGTCTTTCTCTAGTCTCATCTCGATATGTCGTTGTCCGACAAACGACGCCGATAACAAATTATACAGAGAAAAGTGAAATTGTAAACGCTAGAGCCAAGGTCGTTGATATGCTAATTAATTATTAGATATTTGCCAGTTTCTCCTGTTTATAAAGTTTTATATATTAAAATCAAAATCTACATATTAATGGCGAATTCAATCAAATAAATGAATGAATGGTGTTAATAACTTTAATTTGAATACGATTATTCACAATCACGGATGTAAAATCGACTTTGAAATCGGTATAGCTCTGTATAATCAATTTTTGATGATTTTTTTTATGTAACGTGATAACACTTTACTACCAGTTTTATAGTTAGAAATGGTGATAAATAAATTTGCAAACTTTTACTTTAACGTCCATGATAAATTTCATTTATTTAAATTTAGTATTTGGAATTAGCATACCTAATGTGGGTAAATTTTTAAAAATTATTAAAAATTATATCACGATTTTTTTTTAGAAACTTAACATTATATTGTGTACTATGAGCTACATTTGCGAAGTACATTCATTGTATCATATTATCTTTTGTGTTTTATGTGGAATATGGAATTGAATACATTCCATATTTCACATAACGCTAGCCTTATACAAATAGCCTCAATAGCTCAACGGTAAACCGCTCTGACTCATCACCGAGGGACGGTGGTTTGACTCTGGCCCCGTTTGGTTAATTTTTTTTTGACTACAATCTCACCTGATGGTAAGTGATGATGCAATCTAAGATGGAAGCGGGCTAACTTGACTATTGCCGTATCCATTCCCAATATAGTATTTCCGTTGGACGGAATTGGGAATATCGGTCATATTTAAAAGATATGGCAAATATTCTTTTATATAATATACAAAACAAAAGAACTGTTGTTCCAAAACAGCGGTTACTTAAAAATATCAAGTGCTATCTAAAAATTATATTTGTACCTATGAAGTTCGCTGGAGCAGGATTTTTCATTTTGTACAATTTCTATGTACAATGCCTACTCTAGTTATAGGCCTTGTGCACACCACTGGCGGCTATAAACATTGTGCTCACCGGTTGGGCCTGGCGGGCTTAGGCGGCGGGGTGTCGGGCGCGTCCAGGACGGACTCCGAGGAGTGCGAGGCGCGCACCCCGCTCGGCTCCATGCCAGGCGCGCCCGTTAGCTGGGACAGCTCTTTGGGCGTTAGCGGGATGTCTGGAACGATACATTACATTAACTACTTTAAACGTCAATAACTCCACGGCCATATTAGGGTAGTTGACTTATATAAAATTTGATATAAACAATATTAATTTCGTGTCTCAGACTAATTAGATAAAGACCTGCCTCGCAAGACATTATTTTTCTGTCAAAGTATATGATCAACGATCATATGCGATTATAAACACTGTCTCTATAGAATCGATGTTTCATAGTTTACAATCGTGTCCGTCGGTTAAAAACCTCCGTAAAAATACCTTTTTGTGTAGTTAAATGGTGTAAAAAACGAACAAAAACTGCTAGTTTAGTATAAGATTTGTAATAAATCTAACCACGTTTTCCTTAGAAAATGGCAGAAAATTTTGTTCGTGAATTTGAGTGCGATACTCGTCCTTATGTATTTAGTCTGAGTTTCGTGTAGTACATGGACTAAGGGTCCTAAATATATCGATATGAATTAATAAAAGTTAAGGATTTCATGCGGGCGATGGAGCGAGCTATTTTCGGAGTTTCTCTGCGTGATCGAATCAGGAATGAGGAAATCCGCAGACGAACCAAAGTCACTGACATAGCTCAGCGAGTCACGAAGCTGAAGTGGCAATAGGCAGGCCACATAGTTCGAAGAGCCGATGGACGTTGGGGTCCCAAGGTGCTGGAATGGCGACCCCGCACCGGAAAGCGCACTGTTGGTCGACCCCCCACTAGGTAGACCGCGGATATCAAACAGGTTGCAGGGAGCCGCTGGATGTTGGCGGCTCGAGACCGTTGTGCTTGGAGGTCCATGCAGGAGGCCTATGTCCAACAGAGGACGTTTATCGGCTGATAAGGTAAGGTAAGGATTTCATAGAAAATTAATTTAAAAATTATGTATTTATTCAAACCCCCTCCCAAACTTACTACGATCACTTAGTTGCATATACTCCATAATCAGACAGTTGTTGGATGACAGACTACACACCTGGTAAGGAGTTCCTCTGCGTGGACGCTCTAGGAGACACGAGCGCCGAGCGCGGCGACAGCGCCGGTCTGGTCATGTGCTGCTGAGCGAGACCGGCGACCTCCTCCACCGCTGACGTCACGGCCTTGACCACGGAGCTGACGTGGTCGGGCGACAGCACTGCAGCGGAAGCCTCCAACTCCGCCTCGTCGGCGTCCGCGCGCGAGTTGACCACGGTCACCTCGTCGCACAGCCGGATGAGCATCGCCAGCGCTGTGCAAAGCCTCTTGACGGCGCTCATGAGTGCTGGTGACCGGCTGCAGTATGGCTTAATGGCTGCAAAGATAATTACAAAGGTAGTAGAGTAACTCTTTACCGAACTTAGTTGAACAAGACATATTGACGACCGAAAGCAGCAGAGTTGAAATATCGTTGCGTTGCAACGAAAGATAGCACTATTTCAAATTACGCCGCCATTGGTCAACATTTGTCTTTCTAGTCTCTCGGGATATACCGATCGTGGTGCGTATCTTAGGCCAACTAGATACAGAAATTTAATTATACTTTCAATATATTGTTTATTAGTACACACAAAGCAAGTTCTAAAGGTAGCCTTCCGTTTTTGGCGACCGCGACCGGGTTGCACGACCCACTGCTTAGTATGAATTTAGATGGAACACTAAACAAAGGCGGTCGCGCGACGCGGTCTGGAGATTTGTTTAGTGCTCCATCGCGCGTCGCGGTCGCCAAGAACGGAAGGCTACCTTTATGCTCTAAAATTTTGACAGACTACGCATGCGCAACAGGGCACTATATTTAGAAACTCATTCCCGTTCCATATGCACAGCAAACTGCACTTGGTAGACTTTATTCAGATAGAGAAAACGAAACTGTTAATCCAAAAAAAAAAGACATTACAAATGTGTGACGTATCAACTGCTCAATACGGATTTATGTATGCAAAGTATGCACAAACAAATCCGTATCATTGAACGCAGGCACATTTAAATGCAGACAGGTACGAAACAATACTCGTTTTCGGCATCGCCACAATAAAGCAGGCGCGAGATGGCGCCCCGATAACTGTTGCATAATGAATTTACCTTTGTGTATGTTCGCGATCGATTCGAATACAATGGTGCCGTTGTCCGGCAACATTTCCAGTTTCCTCTTTGTGATGACATCGGAGAAATGTTTCAAGCCGAATGTGACCTGGAACGTTTTAATTAATATTTAATAATTATTTGCATTCGCTGGATGCAGGCGGCTCAGTATCGTGATGTTTGGAAGACCCTACAAAAGGCCTATCCTGTAGTGGACGTCTATCGGCTGATGATGATGGTGATGAATTATTTGCAAAAATAAGAACTGTAATAGCCCAATGTGACCCCTGTCTTCAATCCGGAGCGTATGGGTTTGAATCCGGTCAAGAAGTTAAATATCACGTGTCTCAAACAGTGAAGGAAAACATCGTGAGGAAATCTGCATACCAGAGAATTTTCTGAATTCTCTGCGATTGTGATGTCTGCATTAGGCCAGCGTGGTGGACTATTGGCCTAGCCCCTCATTCTGAGAGGAGACTCAAGCTCAGAAGTGAGCCGAATATGGGTTGATAATGACGTTGATGTTGATTTACAAAAAACTAGCAACAAATGCTCTAATATGGACTAAAACTAAAAACTAAAAAGCTCTAACTTGTCTAGACCAGGAGAACCTATGGCCATTTTCCTTCCATCATCAGACCTGCCTATCAAATATATATATCGGTGTTCGATTCAAAACATAAGCAGTGTTCGTTATTTTTGCTACTGCTAATGCTGCTTAAGTTACAACGCACTTGCCTAGACAATGTCTATTTACTCTTGCCTTAAAGGTGTTCAAATCATAGGTGGCAAGAAACAGACCCCGAAAGGGCAATCCAAACTTTTGCTGTTGAAATTAGAAACGTGGACACAAAAGGTTTAGTACGAGTTTCCTGAATATCCACCACGTAAGGATGTCACATCCATCAAGTGTGAATAATGTAAGATTGACATATGTGTTAATCTTATATAGATAAATCAAAAAAATATACAGTAGCAAACCTCTTTGACTAGCCGTTCCAGTTCTTTAGCTGGTGTGATTTCACCCTCTTCCGCCATGACAGTTTTCGCCCCCATGTTCCGAGGTTTCGGACTAAGTGGGGAGTGCGATCTGAAATTAAAGAATATTCTCTTAGTTTGTAAAAGGTGGAAAATAATTTGTGATTAATGATTAATTATCCACATTTGTCATTTATATCACAGCACTCCCTGGCAGTAATAATCATTTTGGTATGTGACTTCTCCGGATGAGTTTTGTCACAAAAAGCTCTTCCACTAATGTCAACTGTCATCATCATCACCATCATTAACGGCCGATGGACGTCCACTCTGGCCTCTGGCATGAACTTCTAAACAAAACGGTCACGAGCCGCGAGTATCCAGCGGCTCTCTGCAACCCGCTTGATGTCCTCGGTCCAACTTATAAACTGTAGTGGGGTTAATTAGGGAATTAAAGTTTAAAAAAATGTTCACGCGGACCATTCTAGACGATGGTTCCCCACTCAACATAAGCAGGCTTTAGTTACTACAGCCTACAGGCCTACAGTGGATCACCTGTTTGTTTCCTAAACTATAATAGAAAGAAATACAATATAATCATACATCATTCAATATACTAATATTATAAGGGTAATCTCTGGATCCACTAAACCGATTTTGAAAATTCTTTTACCACTAGAAATCCACATTATTCGTGAGTGTCATGAGCTATATTTTATCCCCGTATTTTCACGGGAATGGGAACTACGCGGGTGTAACCGCGGGGCGTCGACTAGCAGTAGCAGTAGTAGACAAGCTTCTGTATCTGTATTCTGTACGCTGACTTTAAAGCAATGAACGTTAAAAAATTTAATTGTGTAATTTGCGAGCGGGTTATACAATAGGTTTCTCCAATTTCTATTTTTTTATTCTTTAACCGGTAAATGGTCTTGTTTAAGTTATCTCATTTCAAAGAACTGACGATGATATAATACGTTATACGCTTGAACCGTACCTACTCCGTTTTACGTTTTAAAAAGTACTCATTGTTAACTGAACAAAGTTTTCACGTTTAATCTAGTACAATAAAATCTACAGATTCAGAGCATGTGGTAGATATTCCTCAATGCCTGATCACAAAAGTCTTCGAAAAGTGCGTGTTCTTTGCTAACTATGGGCCTCATAAGAAGGCTCATAGTCCCACAGCGGGCTATGGAACGAGCTATGCTTGGAGTATCTCTGCGTGATCGAATAGAAATGAGGAGATCTACAGAAGTGACAATGTTGGGGCACATAGTTCGAAGAGCGATGAACGTTGGAGTCCCAAAGAAATCGAATGGCATCCAATACGCAATAGAAAGCGCAGTGATCTTAAAGATTAGCGATCTTTAAGATCAAATATATGACGACTGAGACGTGATAGCTATATATAAATAGTCCACCCTACAGTTTGAACAGCGGCACTCTTTTCGTCAACTATACAAGTACTTACTCTAATTTCAAGGCTGCTAATGAAATTTTTTATTGCTCTACGATACGTGTCTGGTGTTATAAACGAGCCAAAGTATTTCTCACAAGCCGCAGCGCTGTCGTAAATGAGCTAGCACTTTCAAAACGAAACGCGGCGACAACGCTGTTCACAATTAGCAATTGAGTAATTCAATAAATAAATAAAAAACATCGGTCCAGTGTGATTGTGTATTGCGGTTTGGTTCCGTATTTGAGGCAAAGACTAACTGATACCAAAACAGACTAAATATTTCAAGAAAATTAAAGCGCACTGCAAATTTCTGTAAATGTAAATAGAAGGTTTTTTTTTCTTCTTTTTTCTTTTATATATTTTAATACACATCACTATCTAGCCCCAAAGTAAACACACAGAGTAGCTTGTGTTATGGGTGCTAAGATAGTTGAATAATATTAATATACAATCATATACTAAATATAAATACTTATATATTGTATAAATACACACAGACACTGGAAAACACCTATGTTCATCACACAAATATTTTCCAGTTGTGGGAATCGAACCCACGACCGTGGATGCAGAAAGCAGGGTCACTACCCACTGCGTCACGCGGCCGTCAGTTGTGACTAAAATGCCAATGGTCCATCTTGTATTACGTAACCATAGCCCACAGAGCAACTAGGTACTTAACAAGGCATACTCACCAAGAACACTTCCTACAATACTACCTACAATACAATTGGCTACTTTGGACGAATATATAAATATATACAAATAGGGTTGCCTATACTACAGCCTTTCTTGATGAGTACTGTTTAGCAACAAATAATGAGGGTATAAATCACTAGTCATTTCACACCTAATAATAATTAAAATTAACTTGTTCTTAAATTAATGAAAATAAATTTCATTAATAAACTTAGAACAATTAGATATGTTTAAAATATTTTATATAACATTTTATAAACAAACTATACATAATTTATAATAAATAAGTTATGAAATGACATACATTTTCTATCTTCATTTCTAATTTCTTTGTTAGTAAATTGTACCTACTCATCAAGGAAGTTTGTAGTATAGTGTGATTGAAAATTCACCCGCAAGCATAACCTTCGAACAAAATACAGCAAGTACTCCCTCGGTGAGCTCTGTTACACAGAACTCTCATCATCAACATCATTAACCCATATTTGGCTCACTGTTGAGCACAAGCCGCCACTCAGGATGAGAGGGGTTAGTCCACCACGCTGACCCAATGCGAATTGGCAGACTTCACACACGTAGAAAATTAAGAAAATACTTAAGTATGCAGGTGTCCTCACGACGTTTTTCCTTCACCGTTTGAGACACGTGATATTTAATTTTCTTAAAATGCACATAACTGAAAAGTTGGAGGTGCATGCCCCAGACCGGACTCGAACATACGCCCTCCGAAACGAAGGCAGATGTCATATCCACTGGGTTATCACGTTTCTTAAATACCCTACGGAAATTGGACGGACGCTAAAGCTATGCCAGATGGAAGCCCGAAGGAAAACAATAGAGAACGAGGGAGCGCCCATGATCGTGATAACACAGGTCAGGGTGACGTTAGAAGACCTATCAATGCGACGCTGCTAATACTGAATTGTATAACTGCTACAGCCGCGCGAGGAATTTTTTTTTTTTTAATATTTGCCATATATTTTTTTTAATTATGACCAACATTCCCCTCTAACTAGTCGGGAAAGACTGTATTAGGAGTGGGTACCACAATAGATCAACGGGGCGGGGATCGAACCATCGCCCCTCAGTGATAAATCCGACCGCTACCGTTGAGCTATTGAGGCTCTAATTATTATCGGAAAGAAACCCCAAGATATATTAAACTGTATTCCGCATAGCTTCGTTATTTGCCAGCTCGGTGTCTTTCGGAGGATAAATTCGATTGAGCCTAGTATGCTGTACATTGCAAGTTCATTTAATAATAAAAATATACAAACCTTCTATGAGAAACTATTCAATCTACATCTATATCTATAACTAATATATTAAGCTGAAGAGTTTGTTTTTTGTTTGATTGATTGAACGCGCTAATCTCAGGAACTACTGGTCCGATTTCAGTGTTAGATAGCCCATTTATCGAGAAAGGCTATAGGCTATAAATTATCCCCGTTTTCCTACGGGAACGGGAATCACGCGGGTAAAACCGCGCGGAGTCAGCTAGTGTCAAATAAGACGGTGGGGTTTCATTTTCTGAAGGAGATCGAGTTAGCGAATATCTCAGCTTGTTTAAATAATAGATAAACTTCACTATCCATTGAAACTAAAACTGTGTAAAACAGTAAATGTTAATTTTTTAGTACTATTTTTTTCAACGTACAATAATAATAATTCGTAATATCACATCAACCACTATACCCTAAAAACATTAAGCAATGCAATTACATAAAATAAAAATATCGACCAAATGTTATTACTCAGTGGAATTTTAGTATTGTGAAAGAAGCCACTTTACATTCAAGCGGGCTCCGCGCAAATGCCAAAGCTAAGCTATATTTGATATTCAAAGTCCCGGTTCACTCTACGTACGTATGTATGTATGTTCAAACAATGTTGAAGCGCATAATAAACACATTTTCACATAAATTGCATTAGCCTTAATGACATTGTTTCTTTGAACCTATTTACCTTGAACGATGTACGTTGTTCAGCACATAGATTCAGAAAATGCTATTTCTTTAAATATGTATGTACTAGCTGACGCCCCGCGGTTTCACCTGCGTGGTTCCCGTTCCCGTAAAAATATGGGGATAATATATAGCCTTCCTCGATAAATGGGCTATCTAACACTAAAAGAATTTTTCAAATCGGACGAGTAGTTCCTGAGATTAGCGCGTTCAATCAAACAAACAAACACTCTTCAGCTTTATAATATTATTAGTAATTAGTATAGATAGGTACATACCTACTAACATATTTATACTTATGACTATAAAAAAGAACTAGCAGACGGCCGCTAGTCCGTACGCGTGAAATTCAGTTTTTCGTAAATCCCGTGGGAATCATAGATTTTCCGGGCAAAAAGTATAGTATACTTGTTATCCCGGAAAAATCCACGTTGCTCATTAAACCTCCTCTATTATTCAGTGAAAGACCCATTAAAATCGGTTTAAATATTTTCCCGGACAAACAGACAGATAGACAGACATAAAAACTCGTTTGTAATTTTAGGTATCGTGTAACTAATAACTATAAGCACTTGAGGAAACACAGTTGTTTTAAACATCACAGACAGACACTTAAATTTTATTTATAAGTATTGATGTATTGATAACCGAATGACTGACATGTCAACACACAATCTAAGCTCTTGGGGTTAAGGCACAGTTTCCTTTCAATTATTATCAGAATTATCACAAAGGAAGAATGAAAATTATATCCTATAACATGTATCGTCATATCACTACTGATAAGTAGGATGAAAGTTCAATATCATCAGCCTTAGTTACTATATGAATCTATCCTAATATAATAAACAGGTAAAGTTTGTGGTACCTAGGTATTGTATGGGGGTAATCTCTGGGTCGACTGAACCGATTTTGAAAATTCTTTTACCACTAAAAAGCCAGTTTATTTGTCAGTGTTATGCTATATTTTATTACGGGAACGCGAACTACGCGGGTGAAACAGCGGAGCGGCTACTAGTAACGAATAAGTACATTTAAACGCATAAACATGTATGTTTATCGACTTATTTGCCAGTGTATTTTATCTTCGTCAGACTTCTTTTTTGAAAACGTAACATATATCAGTAGTGTGATTTAAACATAAATACGTGTATGAAATATTTTTTATTGAAAGTCTATACAACCTGAAGTAAAAACCTGTTTGATTTTATTTATAAAAAATGGCCTTTTATAAGTTATATAATAACCAAAACTTCATACTACTATTGAAGATAGTGAGATAGTACTGAATCGAAATTATTAAACTTTTAATGGGACGAAATAGAAAACTTTCCCGATGCAAAACGAACCATTTCGTTAAGTTAAGAAATACTAAGGGGAAATAATAATATACGCATATCGAATTGAATCTTTTCCTTTAAACGTGAGTCAACCAACATAAATGTATGTAATATTGATCGAATTCTCCTTACCGTTTTCCATTATTAGCGAGTAATCTACTCGTTCGCTTGTTCCAAAATCCTACAGGCGATCTGACAGCGTTCGACATTTGGTCACAAAAACACAAAAATCACCTGAACCGTAACAACACTTGATCAACACTATAGAGCACTAGATCAGATCAGTGTTCCACTTTCAAACAGCCTCACACTAAACAGTCCACTGCAAATAAAACAATTCACCCACTGACAACGCGAACATTAAAATGTAATCACTTTAAAACATTGCACGCCGAACTAATGAGATTTCAGCGGACGATGTCATTAACGCGCGACAGTCTAGCCGTGCGTGACTCATAATAACCGCTACACATTTAACGCAGAATTAAGTGTCACAACTGTACAAAGGTTGCAGTGATTTACAAATTCCCTTATTAGTCCGCAATTCAACAATTATAAGCGCCGCGCCTCGCAACGCCCGACCTACAAGTCCAGATAATACTGTTAAAATGAGTGACACTTTCTTGAATCGCCGCCAACGAGGCGACGGAATTATGAATGTGAAACATTATTATCAATTTAGATAAGCGGCAATAGTTTGCGTGTACATTTCTTTGCTTTGTACACAATATGTAAGATAAGATTCTGTGATGACAAATATTAGTGTTAAAGAAACCCTTGTTTAATAACGTTATAATAATGACTTGCTACATTTCCACTGAGGTATTTAAAAATTCCACTTTAAATTATGTTGAAAACGTTATCTAACCGAAACAATCGTTACAAATGTAATAGTGTTTTACGTAATAGAAAACAAACATTTAAATAAATAATGCAATGCATAGCAAAACAACACATGGAACCGCGAACGCGACACTGAGACGAAATAAAAAATATTAAGACAAAAAAAATAACTCAGCGACTTTGTTTACGACGTACATACGCAACCTTAACATTTAAAACTAGTATTTTTCATTAACGTTACGTATAATGTAGTAGCTAGTTACTATTTCAATTCATATATTAGCTAATGAACTCATTTTAGCGTATATCAAAAACAATGAACTGGTTGCGTGAATCATAACAATTTACTACGATTAAAAACTGTAATTAAGCTACCTTATAGCCTTATTGTCGGCTAACGCGTTTGGAACGTGAGCACAATTTTTACGCGTCTGTTTACACATCATAAAAACAGCCGAAACAATGTGTACAAATAGAATGAATGCAGCGGAATTATCTCACGACTTATCACCGCCTGTCTTGATCATGACTGCGAAAGTACTCAACGATTATACAAAGATTCTAATTCGTTTAAGGAAATTATTTTTTTTTAATTAATTGAAGAAAATGGTAATGGTAATAACCTAAAGGGCGACGGGGCACTTTAAGTATAAAAGTATGAATACTAATCAGTGTTACATATTATGCGAAAATAATATTTATGTCTGTAACAAAATCGTTGAACCGATTTGGATGAAATTTTGTACAGAAATTTTGACGGCCTCCGTGGCGCAATGGTATGCGCGGTGGATTTACAAGACGGAGGTTCTTCCTGGGTTCGATCCCCGGCTGGGCCGATTAAGGTTTTCTTAATTGGTCTAGGTCTGGCTGGTGGGAAGCTTCGGCCGTGGCTAGTTACCACCCTACCGGCAAAGACGTACCGCCAAGCGATTTAGCGTTCCGGTGCGATGCCGTGTAGAAACCGAAAGGAGTGTGGATTTTCATCCTCCTCCTAACAAGTTAGCCCGCTTCCATCTTAGACTGCATTATCACTTACCATCAGGTGAGATTGTAGTCAAGGGCTAACTTGTAAAGAATAAAAAAAAATAAATAAATTGGACCTATGAGCAGAACATTTGGACTAATGTTTATTAGTTTATTAGCGTTCGTGGTTTCCGTGTGCTAGATGCTACTTAGCTAGATAAGTCGCTGACCTGATATTGGAGGCGAGATGCGGCGGGTGCGGAGGCTGCGCCGGCGAGCGCATGTTGGAGATGCGCTCCAGCAGGTCGTCCTTGAAGGAGCGAGCACGCCGCGCGAGCTTGTTGGCGCCGCGCAACGAGCCGCGGTGCCCCGACCCCGCTTCACCGCAGACCTCGTTCTCTGTAACCATTTACGGGTTCATTACTAGGGTTGCCCATTGCTTCGACTAAATAAATAACTTGCTTACTGAAACAACATAGATATAAATACTTCATTATCATTATCAACCCATATTCGGCTCTCTCCTGTGCCCGAGTCTCCTCTCAGAGTGAGAGGGGTTAGGCCAATAGTCCACCACGCTGGCCCAATGCGGATTGGCAGAATTCACACACGCAGAGAATTAACTTTCTCTGGTATGCAGGTTTCCTCGCGATGTTTTTCCTTCACCGTTTGAGACACGATATTTAATTTCTTAAAATGCACACAACTGGAAAGTTGGAGGTGCCTGTCCCGCACCGGAATCGAAACCACACCCTCCGGAATCGGAGGCAGAGATAATATCTACTGGGCTATCACGGTTCTAAATCTATGTACCTATATTAAAGAAAACCGCTTAATGTACAAAGTTGAAATTTGGCAAGGAGGTAATTTATAGTTGACGTACGCTAAGTCGAGGAATTAATAACAATCTAATATTTTCCAGTTATGGTGTTACCAACTCCGCTGCTATTGGTCGACATTTGTCTTTTTCTCTTCATGAGATATGTCTGTGACGAATGCTAGGCCTACTGGCCATCACAGTTTATTAAACTAGCACGGTAAGGTTGACAACCCTAACACGTGCAGTAGCCGCCCTGTCCAGCTGTGATTACAATTCCATTTTTTCTATTTCCTTTACAGTTTATAAGGTAAAATCGCAATCTGTTCTCTATAATCTACTTAACTGTATCTAGGCTGTGATCTGTACCACATCTGTACATATATTTAAGATACTTTAAAATCTTTCTTACTAGCAAACTAATCGAACCTAGTGTAGCAAAGTACACATAAACTTTTATTTGTCGTTCTATACAAAATACAGAAATGGTCGCAGTTAATTTAAGAACAATATATATATATATTTATTTATTTATGCGGCAGCCTTTAAAGCTCCCATGTGTCTATCGGCACGGTTTATTGCAACATCTTCAACGGTCTTCATCATATTTTAATGGGACGGTAAGAAATTAACATATCCGTAGTCAGAAACCTAACCTAACCTAACCTGTGACGTACGTAATATGAAAATATATCACGTACTTAATATCTATACTACATAATTTTAGTTTTCAGATTGTTTTTGTCTATGTATGTAACCTAAACAAAAACAATCGCATCGCATGTAGTCACATCTATTAATGAAGTTATCTCTACTCATGACCATATTGAATGATAATAAAATAATCATTTACATAGATCAAGCGGGTGTTGATATGCGGACATATATTATTTGCTTGGATTTTTTCTGCACAGAAATAACATCTGTCGCCCATATAAATATAAAACACAAAAAAATATTCTTACTCCGTTATGGACTTAACTATCAAAACCCCCTATGTACCCCAGCCCCACCCTAAACCAATTTCATTTGAAAAGTAATAATGCAAAAAAGAAGGCAAAAACAAATTTGCTGACATACGCTAGTACTTTACGTAATATTTGACGATGTGATATACATATGTACGATAGTAGATATAATTAATGATAACATGAAGATATAATATCATTTAAGTATTCGCAATAATTATAAATGCTATCAAAAAGTGAAACTGTATTCATTAATAAATAAATAGATAGAATATTTTTATGATATAATTTTGTGTTCAGGCTATTCTGTTTTATTTATGATATTTATGTATAACCAAAACCCTGGCAGTTATGTGATTGTCTCCTGACGTACGTAATTTCCTTATTTTTGTCGTCATAGGTACTTTTGTGTACATGACTTAAAATGTGTTGTTTACACATTTTAAGTCACGTAGTCAAAATACTATTCATCTCAATCAGCTTAATTTGAGACCCACTATTGAACAAAAAATTATGAGCCTTTTTAACTGATATTTACATAAAACAGTAAGCCCATATTCGCACGAGAGCTTTTTTAACGGGCATAAAATAGCGTTCAAATACAACAAATGCATTCCGAACCGATGTGGTCACACGACAGCGTTTTTAAAACACGACGCTTTTTTCGAGCAGTGTTGCATTTTCAATAGACCTTCATATAACTTGAACTTTGAACGCTTTTTAAACTTCCGTTAAAAAAACTCTCGTGCGAATTGGGGCTAACGATTAAATATCGTTAATTACTTCAAATACACACGTATTACACAAAGTATGAAACACAATTTCGGAAAATAAAATAGCATAGCACCAGCAATGCCGTGCATACATATAATATAACCACCATTCTCTGAGCTACTATTAAAAATCCTCAAAATTTAAAATATACTACGATTTACATCCTAAACATCAGGAACTTCACATGTCTAAAAAGGTTCTATAGGCCTATGACATTTAGAATTTCAATCTATTTATTACCAAAAATCTAGCTACATTTTAACTATATGCCATAAAATTATAATATACTTGTACCGACTCGTAAATATATGCTATCTACAGTTTAATTCGTTAATGTATTGAAAAAAAAATATATTTTGTATAATGAAACTTGAAAATTTCTATGGAACTTGACTCCCGTTAGATATCAACTACTTACTTTATTAGTGACTCGTCTACTCTGAATTGTATCAAATCGAATTTGTTTGATACAAATTACTTACGATTTAATACAATTGGGAGTTTGCCTTTTTTACAGTTATTTTAGTTGGGTATAGGTACATTATACATAATATCCGTATTAGGCAGGCTCAAAGTTATTTGTTTATATGATCATCATAATCATCATCATCATCATCATCATCATCATCATCATCATCATCATCATTATCAACCCATATTCGGCTCACTGCTGAGCTAGAGTCTTCTCTCAGAATGAGAGGGGTTAGGCCATTATACATTTAATGGGGTTAGGCCATATTTATATTTAACCCCTGAAACTTCGCTTGCTTTCATTAAAGCTCAAAAGACTAAACAGAACACTCGTAAGAACTCTACGCTCCTTTTACTAACATTTACCTCTTCCTTTTAAAATTTCTAAGCTCTCCCTTACTTTAAGTCTAGAATTTAAACCTCATTTAGTAACTCGCTTACGTAGACTTTAATTGCTATTCTTTGTAATAGTCACTTAACTCTATGAAACTTCAGTTTATGCAAGTGAAATGGAGGTTGTGTTGTAAGACTCTAGTCTTTTAGTCTTAATTTCGAAAAACTGGCCTTTTCAAGACAAGTATCGCGAGTTTTACGACTCTTTTAAATTCTTTAAGTCCTGAGCGCTATAAGGAAGGAGTGTGGAAGGAACTGAGTTTTTATCTCATTAGTTAAAATGATTAACAGTGGAATTCAGAGACGTTGTAGGGGCACCCCCAGAGGATCATTTAGCCGCTGATTGTCGAATTTGACCTCTATTTGTTTTAAAATTTGATACTTAGCGGGTGAATGATGGTGTCCCTACAACCTCTATGAATTCCACTGTAAAAAAAGTAGGTACATAGATTTTTTACGAAAAATGAAGCTACTAACTGTCCAATTATTAACATCAGGGGTTACATGGTATATTATAAGTGTGAACGCAGCAGCAAGATGATAACTTACAATAGTAACAATTCGCATTGGGACAGCATTTTTATTCACAAGTCAAAAATATAGAGCTATTATGTTCTACATAGTATAGGACATAGGCCTTTATACATTTGAGAAGGGAATCCTTATCAAGACCAATAGCAATACATCAGGCGTGCGATGATAAAGTCCATTGAAACTAAAGAATGTTAGGTATCAATAAATAACAATTTATCAAAGCAAACTAAAATTAGCACTACACTTATTACTATTACATAGTAAACACGTGATTGATCATATATTACGACGATTACATATACATAGAGAATTCCTAATATAGACGACATCAAAATAAGCAACATAATAAGAACCATGACATCACTGAGACAAGGCAGCCACAAGGCCAAATAAACGCTAATAATCATTCTCGAACCGGAAAAAATTACTTTGACCCGAGGCCTGTATCAAAATTAATGCAAATTCAATGTTTGTGTATTTTAGAGGTCATTTTATCAGGTCATTAAGCAATGATAAGTACTAATCTGTCAACATAAGTAATATGTTAAATGAATAATCTGCTACATATTAAGAATGTGTCAATTGTACAATACACAGGGCGCGAATTTCTTATTTCAACAACTTTCGGTAATCCCGGATCAGATTGTGATAATTATTTAAATAATATAAATATCTAATATAAATAATATATCTATTACTTTTCGATATTTAATAACAGGAGGAACAGTAGAATGTTTTTATTCATTTATTCTCTATTGAACATAAACAGGATATACACTGTTAAGATAAGTTAATAAGTACACTGTTAAGACAAGTTTCCTAAGGATACAATCATTGTAGTCAGCTTTCAAGACGTTTCTTAATTCTACCCTGAAAGTCTTTTACAAGCCTGATTGTAATTCGTGAAGAAGATATTATAGAGACTTGCACTTTATAGACGCAAAACGTACTGCCTGAGGACTCATTACGAACTTAAATTAGAGAAGGAATTTTCTGTATTGTATCAGTTGTAGTTCTTACCTTAGTTAAATTTTTAAGCACACCACTGTATGAAATGTAGATATAGCACGTTACAACTACACTTAACACAGAGTTATGTTCAAATATAAAGTAACTTCCCCAACAAATAATAAACGTGACACGTGTGGTAATATTATGATAATTTCATAAACCGATAAAACAATAACGCTCCACACAAGGTCCTGCGGATATTTGACGTATACATATGACGTACAAACATAATTAAACAATAAACATCACAAAAAGGTAACTATAAGTTTAAACGCGTATCGTGTAGTCTATTTAGAATTCATTAGAATATTACTAATTACCAATTAAGTCAAGGATGCTGATTAATGCAAATTTGAAGTAATGTGTAAATTTGACAAACAAGAACCGATACATGTGTGTCAAAACCGCAATACACATTATCCTTATAAGGACAGTGAATAATAACAATAAATTAAAAAGCAGTACCTTTAAAGAGATGTGTAGCAAGATATTCGAACACCAGATGACCTGACGTCGAGTGATGCACCAAAAAAAACACCCTTTGTCCTTGTTGGAACGGTACAAAAACGCAGATGTGTAGAGGGAGGACAAGAAAACACTAAACACACAACACTATCAATGACGCTCGAGTTTATAAATACACACGGCGACAGCAGGACGCGCCCTGGCCGCAGCGCGTGACGACTGAGAGTTGAGACTCTCGGACAGGCTCGGAGGACACCGCACCTAGGGTTGCCATGTTTTCTTATATACCATGCTAGCAGACGCCCGCGACTTCGTTCGCCCTTAAGACTTCCTTAATCCGGTCCGTTATCAGAATATCTACCAACTATGAACTACCTGCGTGCCAAATCTCATCTGTTCGATTTCGATATTTCCTGATGACTGATACGATTTTGACTGAATTTTGTATATCTGATGCAATCTCAGTATTTTTATTCATTTTAAAAATCTTCTTTAATAAAAAGTTAAACCTAAAAATATTTTTCTTTTGCTAATACTATAGTCCTGGTTAATCTATTTAATCAAACTTATGTGAAGATACCTTGTTAAGAGGATTTCTCCATTATTGATTCATAAAGTGCCCTACATGTTAAATGCTAAGGATTTTTCAAGGGATTTTTTTTTCTCCGGTTTTTAATTTTTATTATTTTTTTTATTTGGTAACCCTAACCGCACCGTCGCTCGCCGGACGGACGACGCCGGGTCATGCCCGCTTCCTGGGCGCGAGTGCGTCATACATATCGTAAACACAAACTAAGGTTTAGCACCCACTACCACCCACTACACTACAACTAAACTGTTCCAATAAGACCAATTACATATTCGACGTTTTTTTTTTTAATTTCACCTATATATTAAAATTATGCTAATAGTAAAGCAATTTAGTAGAAGTAACAATGTATCTCCGATAACTACTTTCGGTGATACAGGGACATATTGGTATTGAAATCATTGGCAAACATATCTCAAATATATTATAATCTACACTAGTTAGTCTTAAAATTATTGGAGTCAGTTGATTATCCGTGCTTGAGAAAATAGTCCTTGTCCTAATTTTTTTTACGATATGTTTGGATAAGCCATAAACACTGAACAAAAATTTGCGTGTTTAGTGTAATTTTTACTATAGTTTGTAATTAAAAGATCTTTATTCTCTAATTACCTACTTTGAGTTCCTATTTATGTTACGCAAAATATATTTCAAGATAGCAATTTTTAATACTTCATGGTCACGAAACTTACAAAATTAACACTTCAGTTAGAGTATCTCAATCACAGAGATCATAAAACACAATATCAATGATTTCCCTATTCGCGAATCTAGACGAACTTATGTACTCGAACTATTGTAATCGAAGTTTAGAACTTGAAAATGATGAGGTCTAAACTAAGCTTTAGTTTGCATTTGTTATGCAGCTGCAATACCATTCGAATCCTGACGTTGCAGTTGGACTTGCGTGGGCTTGAACAAATATCTCAGGTGGAAACTAAAAAAAAGGCGCCAATAAGATTTTATAGTGTCAATGAACTTTATGGTGTGTAATTCCTTTTATATTTGCCAAATTTTAATATTTCAAATATATTGGAATTTGCATCAATGCGTTCATTAATATATCTAGTATATTGGAATTAGATGAAAAGAAAATGAAATTTTACCGCATTGAAATATACGGAAATGTCCGATATAACCAAGCTTTTTAGATTTCAATGACAGGTATTACCTGAAAGTAATCGAAAATACTTTAGGTATCCCGATTTATAATGTTATGCTTCTAAGCATATCTCGTATATGTTCGTTTGATTTTTACTAATATAATATTATAAAGAGAAAGTTTGTAGTATTGTAGGGGATAATCTCTGGATCTACTAAACCGATTTTGAAAATTCTACTTTAATTTACCACTAGAAAGCTACGTTATTTGTAAGTGTTATATTTTATCCCCGTATTCTCACGGGAACATGAACAACGCGGGTGAAACCACGGGGCGTCGGGTGGTAACTATGCAAAAATATGATTAACCGTCTTCTTTATATTATTGTTTTTGTTTAAAACGTTAAGCTAGCCATTGACGATCAATTATACCCACATTTCTGCAGTACCTACAGCTATAACTAATCGTATGTTGGTCGCTGCTTTCATGACAGCTCGATTTTACGCGTACATGACACGTCTTCGCTGCGGGCAGCGCTGCAGAAACGCTACTATGGTCAATGGCTATCAGCGGACTGCGAAGTGGGCATGGCTCATGGGTCTGAACACGTTCGCTGCGGCACTGATTTTTCAGTACTTTACCAATACAATACAAGGCTTTTTGATCTCGCACTAAAACTTTGTGGTGTGGTACGAGGTTAATTGACCTCGTATCGCAGCATTACTATGAAACTTGTTCATATTATATTCGTATGAAGCCGTAACAAACCGCACATACCTACTTTAAAGTCTGCATAAACGTTTAAATGAATTAATTAACGCCTTGGTATTTCCAATGATGTAACAAGACATATCTACGACAATAGATTAATATGCTAAGAGTATGTAATGATTGTAATACACATAAACATCTACTCACTATCAAACATGCATGTAAAGTGTAAATTGATGCCGATATGAGTTAAGTCGGCAGAGTAAACAAGCTCAATGTGGTTGTGGAGCAATGATAACATATTTAAACAAGTGCTAATGATTTCCAAATTGGAAGTAAACGATACTTTGTGTTCCCATTTAATCATCATTATCAACAATACCGTCTTTACCATACGGGGACACAGGGCCCGTGCCCAGGGCCGCCACTCTCAAGGGGGCCCCGAAGGACAGATATACCTAATAGAAGATTTTGCTCAACAGAAATCCCAAAAGAAACCGTTATCGTAATGTAATCAAAAAAACAGCACCATTCTAAGTTCATTAATATTATATCAACTGTATTTGATAACATAAAATAAATGATCATACTTAGTAAAAGTAAAATCATACTTAGTGAAAATGTTAGTATAATTCACTTTTTTTTGCTTTCCACAAGGGCTCCAGCCTAGTTTAAGTCTCCTCTCAGAATGAGAGGGATTAGGTCAATAGTCCACCACGCTTACCCAATGCGGATTGGCAGACTTCACACGCGCAGAGAATTTTAAAATTCTCAGGTATGTCGGTTTGCTCACGATGAGACACGTCATATTTAATTTAAATGAACATAACTGAAAAGTTGGAGGTGCACCCTCTGGAATCGGAGGCAGAGGTCATATCCACTGGGTTATCACGGCTTGTACCCATTTATTATCTGTATAGAAATATGAATGTTCAAGTCTTACTTTAATCAACTAAAATAGTATACAAAATAGTTGTAATTTTCACAATGGCCTTAACATTAGGTACAACAACAATAGATACAAATACACAATGGCTCGTTCCCGCGTCTCTTACGTTTTATTATACAATATCAAACACTTCAATACATGCAGTTGTAAGCAATTACAAGACTAGTGGAAGAAATATGAAAGTACAGTCACTTCCGTGGAAAAGCTTTTTATTTGTTCGGAAAATGTATGTAGTAAGATACTCGTACTTTTATTTTGTAAAATGTAAAAGTGTTTACCTACTTATTGAATTCTAGCGGTATGTTAAAACCAAAACCTCAGACAAAATCGGTTCAGACAAATTTAGAAACAATAACTTAATTTTAACTTTGATTAAAATCGGTAAGTCTATAAAATCTGAGATTCAGTTTAAAATTTACGAATTTTACACGAGAAGAGATATATGCGCTTGAAAGGGTTCCGTTAGAATTTTAAGAGAGCGTTGAAGTTCGTTTGAGATTCCAAGAACAGTTTGTACTCATATTTTATAAATTTTTCGATAAATTGACAAAAAATAACTTTCATACCACTTAAATTTGCCGCAGCATCTCCACAGATTTTACGATAAACACCGACTCCAGGAGCTGCAGTACTTCTAGAGAAGCGACGTTGCAAAGGTCTACGTCGAGCTTCCACTACTGAATAAGAGTTCCTAACGTCCCCTTGTCCAGTCGCAATATAATCCTCGCCTGGAGACACGTAATGTTTTAAACTTTCTTCTTGTGCCAAATTTTGGAGGCTTATACCATTTCTTATTTTGTCCTTTGACACATTTCTCTTGCCTTGTTTCAGGGTTAAATTATCAAAGCTCTTGCAGGGACTTAACGGTGATATTACATTATTATTTCGCAGGTCATATAGCTTTTTGGGATCAAACACGCTAATACGTGGACAGTGATCTATCAATATATCCGGAGTCGTATATTTTGTGCGTGTCAAAGGTAATCCTGTCGATGATACAGGCTTGTAACGATTGCCACGCTGTTTAATGTTTCGTATATTCCGTTTGATGACCGAAGTACCTCTTTCTTCGATTACATGTATAACATCATTCGACTCGAGAAATCCAAAAGGGTTCGATCCAGTTTTATAAACACGGTAACTGCGCTTGTTTCTCCTCTGATTCTGACTATCGTCGTGGAAGAAGCTCTCATCGTAATGAGGCATGTCTGCGTAATACATGGTGGTTAAGTCATCCTCAAACCAGCCGCAAATTTTAAACTTCCTTCACACTGAATGATATGAGGAAATCTGTTTATCTTGTGACTTTACTATGGTTAGATGGCGGCAGAGAAAGGGAGTGCCCTCTAGAAATCTTCGAAAGTAGGCACGCACTCGCGACAAATTTCTCTTCTGAATATTGATGTAATCCTGTACTATCGTTACAACTTGTTGCATGACACTGTTTGACATTCACAATCAGGCCAGCAAATCGCGTATCATTCAGGAACCGAAATAGCGAAGACGTAAGGTACAATTAGGTCATTATTTATTTACAGTGAGCTTTTATGTGCGCATCGCTCGATCACATCCCGGCATCTGCCCGTCTACAGCCTTTACCTTGACTTTGGTATTTTTATCTGATCGAATATATCCCAAATCTTACTTGTAAAAAAATATGACTACCACAACCTTCGAATTTTTTTTTATTCTTTAATTTACACAGCTTTTACGTAACTCACACCGTCTCACTATACTATATTATATGTTTTACTATAAAGGGAAAAACAGAACGTCTCGGAATTTACTACTTTCTCTATAAGTAAACACCTTATTTTGGACACCGATTTCGAATTTCACTTGCACACACAAAACAATAGGTAATCCTCAAGAGTACCGTCAACACTGCCAACACATGTTATATTGAATAACGAAAAACACACACGACTTTACAATATATCATGTAACGACATGAATTAAAAAAAAAATGTGTATTCTAAATATAGCTGAACGTTTCAACGACGAGATCTCGATATTCAGCAGAGCAACGAGTAGCCGATGCAGCAGAGCGTAGTATTGACACACGGGATGTTGGTCCGCGGATCTGTTGCCGAGATACGCGATAGAGAACGGTGCGGCCGACGGCAGCGGCGCGGCGGCACTGCACGGCCCCTGGCCTGCTGCGAGCTGTCGAGCCGACGAGAGTGAAAGTGCTAGATCCATGCATCTCCGCAACATCGCCTGCGCCTGCGCACACCTGTCCTCACAAACGCCATAATTGCGATAATATACTATGGTTAATACACGTTATCTAATAAACATTAGTCTACCCGTCGGAACGTTTGTTATTATAACTGTTCCGTGATATTAGAGATAATTATGGCAAATTGTTATGTTGCAAAATGTAAAACATACTATATGTATATTACGTGTCCATCATATTTCCGTGTTTGCCAACATTTGCGGTAACATTTGTTATTTATATTTATATACTCAATTTCTAATTTGTCCACAATTTAGAGTACCTAAATGTTATAAAATACTAGCTGACCCAGAAAACGTTGTTTTAAGTTTTATAGTCACAGTTAAGTACCAAAGCATTTATTTCTTATGCATGAATAAAGGTAATTACTATAGATAAGGTAAAACAGAATTGTGCTAAAGATCTGTGTCACTTGACCATTAGCAGACAGCTGCCAGGGTTACACGCAAGGCGTTTGTGGCATTACTGATCACGCAACTAAAATAAAACATATGAAAAATGTTAGAGATTATCACGACCATATCAATAATCAATAGCAAAACTAAAAATTCCGTGTGCCAATTTAGACCAAATCTATACTAATACAATCCCGCAATTTCGTTAGCGTGAAATTCAGTTTTTCGTAAATCCCGCAGGAACCTTGGATTTCTTCGGTATAAAAAGTGGCCTACATGTTGTCCAATAATCTCAGTGATATCCGATTTAAATCAGGTCAGTCGATCCAGAAATTAGCCCGGACAAACACATAAAATAAAAAAAAACTTGATCACGGTTTAGTATCGTGTAAATAACTTTCAAGCCGAAAACACCTACCTATACCTATCAGGAAATCACAGACAGATACTTAAATTTTATTCATATGTAGTTATAGATTGATCATAAAGAGGTAAAATTTGTGGTGTTGGTACTCTCTACTAGGGGGTAATCTATGGGTCTACTGAACCGATTTTGAAACTCTATCCTAATCTATATAATATAATATCTAATCCACTAGAAATCCACGTTATTTATGAGTGACATAGACTATATTTTAACGGGAACGGAATCTACGCGGAGCGTCGGCTATAAGTATGCAATACTCACAAAACGATGACGAAACTTATAAAAACAAAACCACATATTCCTACTAACCCACTGGTAAAGGTTAGTATATTAATTTACTTCCGTCTCATTTCAGTTTATTGAAAAGTCATCTCTTTAAACGGTAATCTTACTCCGGCGAACTAACAAGACAAATAAAGAAGCGCTGGTCACGAAGTATATTCTAGGCTAAGTATTACCTTTTGTATGTTTGCTAGAGTAGTTAACTTCCGATTCATAACGGCATTTTACCGGCAATAAAAATGTAATTTACTTTTTCATAACCACACACCTTTTTCGATAGATATACGTATTGTACTATTTATCATCGTCTTAGCACGAAATTGCGATTTTCTGGAGCATATCTTAGAAGAAATATCACAGAACATTGACAAAAAAAAATTGATTTACACTTTTACTTAAGATTAGACCACAAGAATAGGGCAGTTGACTCATATCGAATTTTAATATAAACAATATTAATTTTCGCCTCGAAAAAATATGAAAAAAAAAATTCAATCTAGTAGAACGATAATGAACTATTTAAGACCATTTCAAAAAAAGTGACACCAACCAGCCTATTGCCGTTTCTAAATTAATGAGTGCTAAATATTTGCATGCAGGAATTGTGCACTTTACTTCCGATTACAGAAAAATATTTTGTTACATATACATTTACTCATATTTAACGATACCTTAACGTCTATATTTAAGTCAATTTCACTCAACAATGAAACTAAAATGCCAACAATTGCCGTTTCTCAAGTAATGAGTGCTAAATATTTGAATGCAGTAATTGCTCATTGGCGGATACTTTTTCTTCCGATTACTGGAAGCCCACCCAGACGCACGCTCGGCCACGGTCCAACCAACTCACTTTCCAATAAACTAGCCCGATCGCGATACCCAGTCTAACGGGATTGTATTACTCCTTGCCTTCTACTCCGCTCACCTAGCCATTATAGCTGGCCATCTTGCAATTATTTATCCCGCAAAATGTGGTAATGCGAATTTTAAAGGTGAAATCCTAGATATTCGCAAATTGCAATGAATACAGTATCTTACCATGAATTAGACATGGACACCGAGATTATGAACTTGAAGTTAATTTTACCCGACTAAGACGAACCCAAAAGGAAGGAATTATTTTCTTGTTTCGTTCTTTTTAGACCCTTTTTTTAATTATTCGGGATATAGTTTTTAAACTTTATTTTTTGCTACATGTACTAAAAGTAAATATTTTTGTATTTCAATTTTGAAACATCCTACTAATATTATAAACGCGATAGTTTGTATGGATGTTTGTTACTCTTTAACGCAGCAACTACTGAACCGATTTGACTGAAATTTGAAACGAAGATATATAATACCCTGGATTAACACTTAGACTACTTTTCATCTCGGAAAAATCAATGGTTCCCACGGGATTTGTGAAAAACTGAATTCCACGCGGACGAAGTCGCGGGCGTCTGCTAATCAATTATAATTGCCTCGTTGGGCCAGTGGTTAGCTCATGTGGCATCGCATAATGAGGTCTAATCCTGAATCGAGTTTTGAAATACTGAGCATTTTTTTCGTCTATAAGAAATTCCGTGCCTCGGAGAACAAGTACTTAACTTGCCCCAGTCATTGTTATTTGACAGTAATCGTAAAAGAGTTATTATAACAATATCACCCTCATTACAATAGATTAGTGTGGTGGCTATAAGGATGGAGGAATGTCCCGCTTCTGAGCCCTCAATATTATAGGCTGATATGATATTTTTGCCAAGTTTCAATATTTCTTAGTTTCCAATGCAAAGTAATTTTACCACGCATTAGACATAACAATCTAATAAAGCGTATTTTCCGCGGCATAATAATAGCGGCGCCAAGATATTGGAAACGCACGTAATATCATAGAGGCATTGCATTTATGAAATGCATTCATCACGATTGACTCAACACTGCGGTGACAGAATGTCCCATCACGACGCCTAATGACGGGGGATTACTATAAACCTCGACCACGTTATTTGTCAACGAGTACAAGTTGTACCCAGACATCACGTTCACAGTACCGCAATACAAAATAAGACCAACGACCAAAAGTATTCACGGCAATAAATTTAAAACATGCTTTGAGTACGGATTTATAAAGGACAAAATAGGAAATGTACTTTCACAGTAAGTATTCAACTATTAGCTTACAATAAACTCCCTCACTCATCGCTCATTGTGTTTACATTAGTAACTGTGAAATGAGTTAGGTGCTTCCTAAACAACAAGACAATGAAGCAGCTCTCAAGCTATCTATATGTCTATACTAATATTATAAAGAGGTAAAGTTTGTGGTATTGTAGGGGTAAATCTCTGGATTCTGTAAACCGATTTCGAAAATTCTTTTACCACTAGACAGCCACGTTATTTGTGAGTGTCATTGGTTACATTTTATCCTCGTATTTTCACAGGAACGGGAACTACGGTCTTGAAACCGCGGGGCGTCGGCTAGTGCCCTATAATCAGGTTTTAACTATTCAACATTACGAACACAATTTGTCATGATTGAGAACTGATAAACAAATGATTAGTGTGAATCAATTTTAACTTTGCAGTTACGTTTAAAGTAATCGAATTTATACTCGAATATAATAATCCAAAATTAATTTTAAATTAGAGCATAATGCATCTGATGAAGATGTACAAAACTTACTATAACTTACATTGTAACTTGTTTGTTTTGGTCATTTTATTATTACTCTCACAGAATAAGCATCCATTGTATTACATGATATATTAAATTAATAAATTAATTAAATAATCATGTAATACAATGATTGCGTCGCACACAGTAAGCGGAGCGATCTTACGAGTAAATAAATATATATGAAAGTGTTACGTGAGACAATCTGGCCATATTGACAAGTACCAACTATTAAATCATACCAACCGACAATTCTTATTACACCGTTACGCAAGCAAGGGTTATAACTAAGCAAAGCCACAAGCAATCAACGCAAATTTTAGGTAACAAATAACAAGCGACTGCCAATCAATTTGTCTCAACATTTTACAACTAACATTTTAACTCTTATAGTTACTGTACACATTTAAAAGTTTAATGGCGCTCCTAAATGTAATAACAATCGGCGTCGGACACGTACATCAAAAGGTTCACATAACCTGCAATGATTTATTGCGTTACAACATTTTTAAATCACGAGAACATCCCATCAAACATCATTACGGCCTCCGCAATTACATGTTCCGCCATAAGGTCATGTTACACACCTAATTTACTACAATATAAATAATTTTATTATATAAAAACTGCTTTAAAACGAGCAAACGGAAATCCTACAACCACATTCTGATTACATTAATCGACCAGTTCTTCTAGATACAAGTTCACTATATTATGTATTGTCTAATAAGTGTTACGTATTTAAGACAATTTTGATAATTTTGACAAACTTTTATAACAAAAGGAGATTCAATTCTAAAAACCATGTCATATTTATAGTAAGATATGTCTTGCTATAAATGTCTCAAAAGTTTTTTGAGTAATTCCTACGTACGAACAACTCTAATACGTTGGTACTACTCTGTTTTTATATTAGTTCTTGTAATACTCCACGTACATTTATTTCTATTCATATCAGTTTATAATAATAACGTAGACATTTACTAAATAATAAATAAATAGTTATCATCTATGCTTTATAGATAGCCATCTTAATTATATCAGGAGACTAGTTTTATCTGTATTAATTAGTTCTACAGAGATTGTTTCTGCAATAACTAGCCTATTTAATACCATTAACATTGTAATTCGCGTAAGTAACCCAATCGTCGGGCATCAAGTGTCATTGACTCGCTGCAAATATCATAACATAATTTGAGACTCTGCTCTAAGGACTAGTTGCGCCTTTCACTTTCGTCTGTAAATGAGACGATCGACAGGTCCTAATGCTACCGAGCGAGCCAAGGCGAGGCAATCTAACACCTGCCACTACGAAACCATGTAGAACGAGATTCTGCAATAGGCACTAGACTAGAGTAATTAACTATGGAGATGCATCGCATCTAAATTTACCAACATAATTGTGTCGTTTTTTTAAGGGGGACGAGGTAAACTTATACATCATAAATATTTAACACCAATAAATACATTTTGTGTTCTTACACTACGCACAACTATAAATTGGATTTGCAACTAAAAACACTCGTCGTTGACACAGAATACTTGATCGATGTTTTTCTTTTCCGGCTAAACAATCCATTTTTTTTAGATATTTTTTGTATTACAAATTTAATAAAATAAGTTAGAAATACTTATAAATAAAAAATGTGACTTTATCTCTTAGTAAATTAAAAGTTTTCAAACCGTTCAACTACACGACATGGGATTTTTAGGGAGCTTTTAATATGACGAAAACCATTACAACAATGAAACACCAATTCTGTAGAAACTGAGGTGTAATTCTGCTATTTTCCACTCGCCGATGTTCGCCTATAACCAGTTTTATTAGAATTTGAACTTAATTTCTATCAGATGCCAAAAAAAAATGGCACTAAGAACTTAACTACGTTCTTAGTGCCATTTTTTCCATAGTAATGAGCGATGTCACATCACACAACTTTACAGAATGCAGGGGCAGTTTTTACAAACGCGTTAGATCGTTGATCTTATACTTCGGCAGAGAGGTAACGTCTAGCGTCCCTATATAATTCGTCTGAGAGACAGACATATCACATGTTATTATTAAGTACGCCAGGTAACTATGGAGTTAACCGTGGTGGCATTAAAAGGTAGAAAGCTTTCAAGCGGTCAAATCCTCAATAGTCTAAGTCTAAACGTAATATTTGGGTACCTATATAGAAGTTAAGCTGACAAACACCGAGACATGGCAGGACATGAGTATGGTATTTAGGCTTAGTTAAATGTTAATATGGATACCATAAGCTGCTGGTAGAAAAAAAATTCACGCGATACTCACGTGGTGGGAACAGAGAAAACATAATTGCGGAAATTCATGAACAATGATTTATAATAAATTTATTTCTGTATTTTCCGCAAAATCTTTGCAAATCCCCAAATAAATTTACACGTATGAGTACATGCGTAGTGTTGGATAACAGAGGAAATAGCAAAACGCGTTGAATAGGTTCTCCATAACGACTTTACAAAAACCTTTATGGCGTTAGAATAGCGCAAACAGTTGAAATTTGTATCTAACTGTAACAGACTATGAAATACCATCGCAATGTTGTATCAAAACATAATATTCTGAACACAATTTATCGCATAAGCGTACGTATAAAAAATACTACGCCAGCTTTACCATAAGTACTATACGGGTAGATACGTAACTAATATAGTTTAAGAGCAATTTTTATAGAGTTGTTGTTTTCTACAATTTTGACTGAGCTGAGCGGTAGTTGAATCGTATAAAATTTAATATAAACAATATTAATTTCTTGCAGTACATGGAATAAGGGTCCGAAATATATCGATATCAATTAATATAAAAGTTAAGGGTTTCTTGTAAAACTCAATTTAAATATTACGTATTTTTTCAAACTTTCTAAACGTCAAAAACGCTGTCGTCCATTTTGGGACGTCACTAACACACTTGATGTACTAAAAGTCAAAGTTATTGTTAACTAATAATTTTGTCAAACGCTCCGTTTGTAAGGAATTTGTTATAGTGACGTCATGAAACAGTCGAAATATAGACCGTAATAACCAACAGGTATCGTACCTAATCGTACTTTTAGAAAATTATTTAAAAACTAAAATTTTCTTGTAATTACGTCTCAAAAAAATATGAACAAAATAGTTTCAATCTAGTAGAACGATAATGAACTATTTGAGAACAGTAAAGACAGTGTCAACTAGCCTATTATAATGGGTAATGAAACAAACTTTTCGCTAAAAATATTGGATTTTTTAGCTCACATTCAGCTTCTTGAAGATTTATTATTACGGGCTAACCGGAAAATTACTCCCTGGGATCTTGTCACTAATCTATCTTTTCTATCAATGAGTAGCTTAATAAAGATGACATTAACGTAATGTATTAATAAAGATGATGTTAATACAATGTATTAATATCAACTTCATGATAGTCAACTTAACAATGTTTCTCAGCAAGCCTAGGTACCTTTCATTCAAATCTCGTATTGGTATTGGCTTTGTACTCGCATTAAAATTTTGTGATATGACCGAATTAGATTACAAAATAACACTTACATGTTGTTGAATAATTGCTCAAATTACAACAAGCGGATAAAAATCTCAAACAACATAATTAATTGCCCGTAACGTGACCTTGACTTCGAGACTTTAATAATGCTGATAATGCATTTCGTGAGAACATTGAAACTAAATAACAAAAAATAATTGGACTTTAGGAGGTTAGTTTGGATTACATTGCGTGCAAGTCAATTTTATACTTCAGATTAAGCTAGTGACAGACTAGAACCAAATACAAAATCAAACCACGTACAATCAGTCAGTCTCTACATGGTTATTAGAGTTGTTTTTTATTGAATGACAAGTTAGCCATTGACTGTTCTCTCACCAAGCAGGCTTATTCGCTATCTTTGACGTATGTTAGTTGGCATTAACGAAATTGAGGTTCTATGTGAAAATGTCATCCGGTGCTTGCTGATGGATATCACACAGTAGTTAAATGGCATTTTGTCAATTAATTTGATGTTTATTTTAATAGGTAAATAATAAAGACCACAATAATGAATAGGTCAGCTGATGTTTTATGAAGATGACTAGCTGACGTCGCGCAGTTTCACCCGCGTAGTTCCCGTTCCCGCAGGAATACGAGGATAAAATATAGCCTATAGCCTTCCTCGATAAATGGGCTATCTAACACTGAAAGAATTTTTCAAATCGGACCTGTAGTTCCTGAGATTATCGCGTTCAATCAAACAAACAAACAAACTCTTCAGCTTTATAATATTAGTATAGATGTCAAAGATGACAGCAGGCTAAACTTGGAAGTGACCGAGAGGAATGACCAAAACGAATGCACAGATCGATTAATTGTTTGTCTCTAAATGTGTTTACTTATACCAACAAGAACCATCGAAATGAACATTTTGTTTTAACCAAATAATTTACTCATAGTTACAAGCAACTGGAAACATAAGAGATAATAGAAAAGAATAAATCTTTAGAAGTTACGCAATTGTTTGTAGAAATTTAATAAGATGAGTTTTACATAATAACGCGTAAGTGCGTAATGAGATACAATAAAATATTGAAATTTGTGAAATAAGAGACCCTTTGCGAGCAAACCCTACTTCCTACTAATATTATAATCGCGAAACTTTTTATGGATGTATGTTTGTTTGGATGTTTATTACTCTTTAACACCGCAAGTACTGAACTTTGGAATGGAAATAGATTTTACTCTGGATTAACACATAGGCTTTTGTTTGCTTCTGTTCCCTAGGGATTTGTGAAGAAAAACTAACGCGTATGAAGTGACGGGCGTCCGCTAGTGTGTTATAAAAACATTACGGCTCTAATAATAAATAATACATTCCATAAATGAAACCACCATTAGTTCTAAAATCACTTAAAGCTCGTAAATTAGAAACTCCAGTATTAAAACCAGCAAGGAAATAGAAACTGGGTATTTGAACTCTTGTCGGCAAGCGAGATCCCGTTACAGTGCCTTAGCAGATAGGCCAGAGCACTGTGAGCTTGTAGAATATCTGCATAGTGTGCATAATACGCCTTGGACATTGCATATGCAACTAATCGAATGTAGCATTTGCATACAATATAGTAGGTCAGTTGGTTACATGTAATGGTTTCATTGAATACAAGTCATGTTCGTAGATTGGGCCTTTGAAGTTTTTCAGATTAAATTCTGTATTTCATCGTTAATATTTTTTTTTTTTATAAAACTCTACTAGAGTTACGTTACGAGTTATCCGTATACGATTTAGCGAGCTTTAGGTGACAACGTTTAGCTTTATGACGATGACTTTTTTTATCTTTACAAGTTAGCCCTTGACTACAATCTCACCTGATGGTAAGTGATGATGCAATCTAAGATGGAAGCAGGCTAAGTTGTTAGGAGGAGGATGAAAATCCACACCCCTTTCGGTTTCTACACGACATCGTACCGGAACGCTAAATCGCTTGGCGGTACGTCTTTGTCGGTAAGGTGGTAACTAGCCACGGCCAAAGCCTCCCACCAGCCAGACCTGGACCAATTAAGAAAACCTCAACCGGCCCAGCTGGGGATCGAACCCAGGACCGCCGTCTTGTAAATCCACCGCGCATACCACTGCGTCACGGAGGTCGTCGTCACTATCAGTTATTAAAAAGAATATTAGCCATATCTTTCAAACATGATCAATGTTCCGATTCCCCTCCAACTAATCGGGAAAGACTGTAATAGGAGTGGGTACGATAATAGTCCAGTGAGCGGTTGTCGAACCACCACCCCTGGGTGATGAATCCGGCTGCTTCACCGTTGAGCTATTGAGACTATATATTGACAGACACGATATGATACCAATGGAGATCTCCTCATTTCTAGTAAGAATTTATTAACAAAACCTAATAGGTACTTCATTGCCTGACCCATGACTCTAACCAAGATCCAAACCGAACGAGTCACAGAGATCACTGAGGATTACAGTTATCGAAGTGCTATTGAAAATTCTAAAAACCGCGAATAGGTATTCTATAGCGTGATCTAGGACTCTTAACTAAGAACCTCATCACTCAGATATATTAATATTATAAGGCTGAAGAGTTTGTTTGTTTGATTGAACGCGCTAATCTCAAGAACTACTGGTCCGATTTGAAAAATTATTTCTGTGTTACATAGCCTATTTATCGAGGAAGGCTATAGGCTATATATTATCCCCGTTTTCCTACGGGAACGGGAACCACGCGGGTAAGACCGCGCGGCGTCAGCTAGTGTTTTACAATCACACGGCCACGCCATGCCACCAAACACCATTAACAAAACTATTAAGATTTTTTTAAAAGAATATTTGCCATATCTTCATGTCTCTAAATATGACCAATATTCCCATTCCCCTCCAACTAGTCGGGAAAGACTGTATTAGGAGTGGGTACGACAATAGACTAACAGGGTGAGGATCGAACCAACACCCCTCTGTGATGAGTCCGATCGCTCTTACCGTTAAGCTATTGAGGCTCTGACTCTGATTATGATTTATTTAACTCAGAACTGACTGTGTTCTATATTTACGCCGATATACAAAAAGAATAATTATTTTCAAAAAAAAACGTAACATTATTATTGGCGTTCGATTGAATTCACCGCAATTTTAACTTCGTAGACATTCAACAATTTGCGAGTTGCCTAGGTTTCTCTTTTCCAATTTTTCTCACAAGATCAAAGCAAAAAACGCCGATAATCGATTGAAAAAAGTATCAGACAAGCCGCAATCACGTTGAGACTTCGCTTGGTGGCTCGTGGTCGACGGTATTGATTGACTACTTACCACAGTAATTGTGCCTAATAAGCAACAGGATGTGCTTCGAAATTTCAATACGAAATGTGAAGAATGCGCTTTCTCAAAATGTAGATAGAAAATGAATTGGACATTGATTGCACTGATTCATTTGATTAACATCACGTTCCATGTATTTTATCTTTATCGGCCTAATTTTAACTCAGTATAGATCGATCAAATTAAACCAAAAAATAAGAGTAAAGTTACATAAATTCCCAACAAGCAACAACAATTGAAAATCAGTAAGATTGATTAAAATATGATGAAAAATAAAATTTGAAAGTTCTCCATATTTCCCCTGTAAGGAAAATTTTTTTTTCAATTTTAACTTAGGTATATTTTTATGTATAAACATACCGTTTTGCTGAAAATCGCGAAAAACTCATTTTTTTGACCATTGACCTTGAATTTTCCTTACAGGGGAAATATGGGGCATTATCAAATTTTATTTTTAATCATATTTTAAACAATCTAACTGATTTTCAGCTTGTTGGGATATATGTAACTTCGAATGTCTAAAATAACCTGATTATTAAGGGATCGTGCTCTCAGTGGCTCGGGGGTAATACAACCAACTTCACAACTCCGGGCTGTTTGCTCCGAGAACTTCTTGTAAAAATAAAAGCTCAATACCCCATGCTCCGAATCTCCAATTGATCTAACATACATAGTAAGTTCATAATTGTTATATTTAACTCTAAATGTTTCACAGAAACGGTAACAAAGTTACCTTAATCTTAAAAAAAATACAAATATAATTTTGGTGTTTTAAATCTCTGCACTTGTCTTGAATTTTATAACCAAGCAAATTGCGAAATCGTGGTTATTCTCTGATAATTCGTGAGTGGCGACCTCCTTCGACGGTTATAGATACAGTCTAGTATAGCTGTCTATACACTAGGTGGCGGCGTCGAGGCGGTTACCAAGCACTAACCACAGGAATATTAATAAAATAGTCGGATGGACGGACGGCTGCGCTCCAATGTTAACTGAATAGCATGCATAATATCGCGTCTTCAACCTCAGATAGCTATGTCTAATTCCAATATACCCTATTCGAGAATGGTCCCGTTAGGAGAGACGATTTAATATAATGACCGCATTGTATTTTTACTACAAATGGCCCCGTTTTATTTGATTGACATTAATTATATTGATATCTTCCTCGTTCCCAAGCGACATTTGAATTATTAATAGCTAGCCGACGCCCCACCGTTTCACCCGATTAGTTCCTGTTCCCGTGAGAATACGGGGATAAATTAAAGCCTATGGCACTCACAAATAACGTGACTTTCTAGTGTCAGTTTCTAGTTGAGTGAATTCAGAGATTACCCCCTTCGAAACCACAAACTTTATCTCTTTGTAATATTAGTATAAAAGTCTAGATTAAACCTAACTGCGCTAATTTTCGGCTACTTTCATACGGAGATATCGCACTAGAACCATAAAATTAAACGAAAGACGACAAATTTTTAATAGTTCTTAAAACTCTTCTCAATTTAATGGCAACGTGAAGTACCTAGCTGATTTTATTATCAAAGTTAAGTACTTTGTGCTAAATATTTATATGCAACATAGCGTAACGGCAATCGGTATAATGCCGGCTTATGACGATGTAATTGTTACGTTACTGTATTTGTTTGCTATCATTTTAATAAAAAAAAAAACAGATGTCAACGATTTTCACTTCACGGCTAATTTAAGTGTCCGGGGAAGCACGAAGAAGCGAAACTTTCACAACCGAATAGAAACTCAAACAACCCAATCGAATCCAACGACACATTGGCACACTAAATGTTTGCTAAATGTTGGCGGTTTAAACAAATTTCTAGTAGTTAAATTTTAACATCAGTTAATTTTCTAGCTAGACGTGTTCAGGGTGATGGGTATTAGATATAAGATTTCTCATAGACAAAAAAGTAAATAGACAGAAAAGTGGCAAAAATGCGACGGATGTTATAGAGTAGATAACATTACATTATAAAAGAGAACAGAGAATGATTGCATGGACTTTTGTAAAGGAAGACAAGTAGGATATTCAGTGTCATTCGCGTGCCGTTTTTTCCGACCCATTGACGGGTCAAATCAGTTTTGACAAATGTCAGTTACTTTAGTAGATTTTTATGCTTTTATTTGAAAAAAAAAAGTTATGTACAAAATTACAGCCGCAACTTGTTGCGAGTTGTAAGTAACTAGCCGATGCCCCGGGTTTCACTCGCGTAATTCTTGTTCTCATGAGAATACGGGGATAAAACATATCTAGAGGGCATATGACACTCATAAATAACGTTTAAAAAATTTTATATCACAGTGAAACCTCGGGGCATAGGCTAATAAGAGATATAGTTTAAAATATATTGATGAAAAATCATTCAGTGTATTGTGTCGTTATCAAAATCACGTCAAAATTGAATATCTTTTGACACTGAATTGACACGCCAATTAGTCATCTATTTCTTAACCTGTCTACGGTTTTCATATTGCCGCGATTTTATCTACATTGGCGTCATTTCTGTATTTTCTATCATACTCATATATAAATAGCTTAATTGCAAAACGATCTTCTGTATAATGATGATGTTGGGCCGATTTTCAAAAAGGAGGAGGTTCTACGTTCGGCTGTATGTATATTGAACATTTTCATAAAACAAATTAGGTTCGACACATTAGTCTTAATATTACGGTAATTTTTTTCTTATTTTTAACTGCAAGTCACAAAAAGTACACAAAAGGAGAAGAAGGTCAAAGAAGAGATAATTGGCGTGTGTGAAATGTTTGTAGGTTGGATATTGTGTGTAAAAGAGTGAGTGAGAGATTGTAAATTGACTAATGATAGACGCGAATGGATGAGATTGACATATTTTGCCTCCCTCTTGTGAGTAGGAAAAGATAAAGGATTGATGATAATGTTTTTCGCATTGTAACTGGATCACGAAAAAATTATAGAACAGACAATTATGACGCCTTTTTGATGCTTGAGGTCCAATTACCAATCCAATCAAGTTTCATACTGAAAATATATGAATGTCGTATTGGTATCATTTATCCGACCTTAGCCTAAAACTGCCTGATATTTATAAATTACATAGATATACATATTAGTATGTAATTCTGATCACGCGAGCTGCGGTCACAACAGAATGCAACAGTTGGTTGTTCCCGGTATAAGTTTTCCATGTGTATGTAACATCACGCTACAGGAGTGGAGCCTCAATGAAAAGTGCGGCAAAAATGGGAAATAAATTTCGTTCTGAGAGCATTTGTTGCATGACCTGCGTAATTGGTTAAAGTTACACAAAAATTATGTATGACGAATTGTTAAAATCTATAAAGAAAACGCGACAGCATAGTATATCTTTTAGAATACTGTAAATCTTTCTTATGTGCATCATGAAGATCGCGACCAACACACTATCAGTTTTATCGGATGTCCTGCCGTTAGCGCTGCACGTAGTCTTATTGGATAGTGAATGGCTAGCTTTATGGTCATCAATTTTGTTCTAAAATAATGCATTATATGCAATAGTGTCTTTATAAACACTATACTATTCCGTATCCAAATAAGTACAATATACGTTATTTAATTTTGAAAAAAATTGCTCTTAATGTCATTAGCTTTTAATTAATATTTTAGTTTTAAAATAACTCCAGAACAAAATAATGATCAAATACTCGCAACTCGCAGTAATTATGATGGGAGTGTGGTGGCCTCCTGCGTGACTCGAGACTTCTGCAGACTAAGTCGCGGACATCGATTTTCTTTATTATAAATAACAAACTGACGCCGCGCGGTTTCACCCGCGTGGTTCCCGTTCCCATGGGAATACGGGGATAATATATAGCATATAGCCTGCCTCGATAAATCGGACGGACAATGAAAGAATTTTTCAAATCAGACCAGTAGCTCCTGAGATTAGCGCGTTCAACCAAACAAACAAACTCTTTAGGTTTATAATATTAGTATAGATATGTTATACATCTGTATAACATATCTATACTAATATTAGTACTTAGTACTTAGAAAGTATATATTCTCTCTAGAGATTCCTCATGAAGAGGAAAAGTTGTTGTTTTTGACCAATTTCGGCAGCATTAAAATTTCAAGTTAGCCCTTGACTACAATCTCACCTGAGTGATGATGATGATAACCTAGGATGGAAGCAGGCTAACTAGTTAGGAGGATGAAAATCCATACCCCCTTTGGTTTCTACATGACATTGTGCCGGAATGCTAGTCGAAATCTATTGATGCACCTACCTATTTGTTCTGGATATTTTTTCAGATTTAAATTCTACAAGTATCTATAGGACTTATGAGGACATAATATGTTTTAACAGTCAAGACACATTTTAACAGGTAAAATATAGTGGAAAATTAACCTAACCAAAGGAAAGCTGTTCAAAATTTAATTTTTCTCTACATTTTAGTGAATTCAGTTAAGTAATCCAGTAGAGATTGAAGACTAAACCGAACCTAAAACTAGACATTAAGCACTATAATAATTCTAACAGCAATTAGACAGTACATAATTTAGTTTCTCCCCAAAGCAATGAAAACAAAACAGAAAATGTGAAAATCTGTGTTTATGAAATAGTTATTTCATATGATTATTCTTTAACAACCATTTTTTATTATCTTAACATTGTAATAAAAAAACAGGTCAATGTTTTGTTTTGATAACAGGCCATTGACATACACGTCATATTAACCCTTGAGCTACTAGTCAATTTTTTTAGCCAGTTCTTTGTTTATTAGCTCATAAATGAATTAAAAATCCCAAGTTTTATTATGTGATTAACTGTAGACTTTATTTGTTTTAATCTTAAGCTTTAATAACTGTATCTTGAAGAATTACCTGTATCTTTACATATCAGAATTAAATGAAATATCAATCTGTAAGAAACACCATCAAAATACTTTCAGTGGTATTTCTGCAACACCCTATTAACAAAATTGGTCCCATAAATATTGATTTTGAAAAACCAGTATGTTTTTTGATTTCTCTAATATACAAATGCAGTTGTAGTTTAAAAATAGTATAGAAAAGAGTAGTATAGTATGTATTATCTAAAAAGTATATTGTGTAGGCGGAAATTTCATAATATTAATTTCTAGCAGACTTCTCCACTCCAGTTTCACCAGCATAGTTCCCATTCCTATGGGAATGCTAAAATTTAACCTAAAGATTTAGTTTTCAATAAATTTCAAAATTGGTACAATAGTTTTGGAGTCTAATGGTAAACAAACAAACAAAAAATCATTTCTAATCTCAAAATATAAAATGAGTTATTTGTTTCTGTACAACTTTATCTATGCACTAATAGTCATTCCAAAAACCAATAGATTTGCTTACAAACAAACTGTATTTAGATTTAATTTTTAATTTCTCTCATATACTTACAGATGCTGTCTTGATAAAAATATTTTAATGATACATGGCAATAAAAACTACTTAATGAATATGATTTTTTATTTGATTAAATCCCTAAGTTAAAAATTCAAGTCCATTTATTTTTTAACTGCTAAGCTCTAAGTAAACACACCTATTCCAATTAACTATACCTACAGATATTCAAAGTAGTAAGTAATCCATTAATACCCTATAAATTAGCTATACAACGTAATTTATTCTTCATAAATAAACCAACATATTAATTACTTACTACATACTCTTAAATAAAGAATATAAACGAAAACATACGTCTACAATACATATTATAGAAAGAACAAATAAATTGCTAATGCACGGATAATAATACGAATATAGTGTCTATTTTTAATACAACAAAAGTAGAATACTAATAAAGTTTACAGAATGCTAAAGCGCATAACTTACCCTGTCCACATTTCTCAGACTTTGGAGTTGAAGTCATCATTACATTAATCTTAATTTAATGACATATTAACACAAATCACGGGGTTTTCTGAAAGTTATTTAAAACTTTTTGTATTAAAAATGAAAATAGATATTAATTACTAATAAAATAAGAATCGACCGGCAGCCATATTAGACACCATATTTAATTTTTAAGCTGTCAATTTCAATTTTATGTTTGTTTATGCTTTTCGGCATAGAGAGCATAGCCACAGATTCTGTAGTTACGGTAGATAGAAAATATCACTGTTTAGTTCCAAAGACACTTATGCACAGATTGGCACAGATAGCTTTTAAGACATTAGCGCCGCGTCTGGGGGGGACTACTTTCATGAAAAGGGGCCTAATTGTCTAACGCAAACGATTGAATTTGACAATTGAAATCGTACGTTTTTACTTGTCAAACGGCTATTTCGGATTGTGTAAGCCAATGGAAAGCCATCGGTTGGGCATAGTTTGTTCATTACGATTAGGGGCCTAATTGTCTAACGCAAACGATTGAATTTGACAGTTGAAATCGTACGTTTTTACTTGTCAAACGGCTATTTCGGATTGTGTAAGCCAATGGAAAGCCATCGGTTGGGCATAGTTAGTTCATTACGATTAGATCGTTATTTTTATACGAAGAGTGAATGATTTGATATGTTTTGACAGTTATTTGCGATTGTCTTCGAATTGTGTAAAGTTTTATGTTCATGGCTTATGTCAAAAACTTACGACGGGTCTTGAGTCACCTTTGATCGTAAAACGGACAAATTGTGGATGTCCAAAATTCCAAAATAATTATTTATATTTTATTAAATATCTAAAATTAATATTTTTTTCCATTCTAAATCTCTCAATTCAGTCTCCCCGACCACAGTTAGCATTTTTAGGACGAAACTTGGCGAAGTGTTTAGTGCTTTGTTTGTAAACAATGAACTCTCTTAGAAAGAGTAATAAATAATATATTCTTTGCAATGAACCTATAAAGTCAAAACAATGAAGTTAATTCAGTGCTATTAATCGATTTATATAGGATGCTGAGACTTGGACTCTGAGAGAAAGTGAGAAAAAGAAGATACACGCTCTAGAAATGTGGTGTTGGAGAAGAACGCTTGCATATCCTGAACACAGTTTCGAAACAACATCTCACTCCTCCAAGAACTGGGGATCAAACAGCATCTTTCTTCCAGCATCTAATGTCTTACACACACTTCTTTGGACGTACTAGACAAAGAGACGATAAGTCCATATCCTTAGAGAGACATAAACTCACTACCTACGATATATATCATACCTTATCATGTTGTAGATTTCTGCGACATCTTGCATGTTGTTGTATCCAATGTGTTTGGATTTGTGTTCCAGGGCTTATGTGTGTGGTTTAGTTAAGTTTGCTGGCTATTAAAGCAAAAAGGAATCGAATTTCATCGATTCGGGGTGTGGATTTTCATCCTCCTCCTAACAAGTTAGCCCGCTTCCATCTTAGACTGCATCATCACTTACCATCTGGTTTGATTGTATTCAAGGGCTAACTTGTAAAAAATAAAAAAAAATAAATTTAAAAGTATGATTATGCCAAACGAACTCTTTCGTCATCGCTCATAGGTACATTTACATTTTCCATTGGTGCATGCCCACCCTAGGAATCCTAGGATTCTGAGCTACTGAATAGGAAATTATACTAGATAAGCCAATGGGTAGGAGTAGAATAGGATAGGAATAGGAAATGAGTCAAAGCGAAGCTTGTCTGTCCGCTATATTATCTTAGTACACAAACTACACTTACTTTGAGACTAAATAGTGATGTGTGTATTTTATAATATGCTCAATATTAACAATTTTGCTTTACAGGAGATTTGGAATATGCCCTATAACTGCAGACTCCAATATTGCAAATAGCACCTGCAATACAGTGGAATAACATATTGGTGTGCTGAAGAAAAGATGGCAAAGGCTTTTAGCTGATAGGATATTGTACTGATGACCCTGTTCTGTTCAAATCATAAATGTGTGTGTATTATCAAAATATTTGCATAGATTGTGAAATTCTGATGATATTTGATTTGGTTGGATTTTGATATTTGAAAATAAAAGAATACTTACTTTGCTGAGTTTGTTTTGTTGTAGTCTTTTCCAAAACTAAAGTTTTCAGTTTAACATTTTACTATTAATATTTTTTTTTTACCATTACAATAATTAAATAAATTATTCAAAAAAGTGTAGTTGTAGAAAATACATTTTTTAATTCAATATATTATTTTGAATATCGATGTTTAATACGTGTATGTTCGCCCCCCCTGCAGTTTCACCCACATAATTCCTGTTCCTGTGGGAAGGAGTACATGGCCTATAATACTCAAATGTGGATTTTTATTATTAAAATAATCTTCAAAATTGGTTCAGTGCTTACCCCTACAATCTCACAAACTGTATCTTTTTATTACAGTATCTAGACTATTAGTATTCTAAGAATTGTGAAAATGACACCTCTGAGGGTGAAATAGGGGTTGGAAGTTTATAAAAAAAAAGCTTTTCAAGTTTATTTATTATAATAATAATAAATACAGTAGACATAGACTTTCAGTTAGACATTTTTTAAACCCTGAAACCACAAAGCTTAAAAAATAATCAAATATATACTTCTCATCTAAACAGTCGGCCTGTACAGTACTTGCAGACACTGTTTTGATGAATAGTATATTTTCTTAAATCAGAAAAAAAAAGAGTATTACCAAATTAGAATATAAATCTGCTGAAGCCTAACTAGCTACACCAAAAAGGGGTCGACTCGACACAGGAATCATGGGTTCAGCCATGCCCACTGTACTTTACAACATATTGGCCATACTTAAATGTTAAATCATATTTATTTTTTACCGTAAGTAAATTATTACAGATGCAACCTTTCTAACAGCTTCAGTCAATCACAGGATAGGTACAATGAAGTTACATACTAAATAATCAAATTTATTTTATAATTAACAAAAATGAGTAAGAATATAGATGGATGGCTGACATAGAGAGCTCCTGGGATTACACACACACACCACACACCACATAATTCTTAAAGCTGGCTCAGCTAGTCAGTCTTGTTGTCAAAGTACTCATCTTCCATGTCTCTGTGTCAATATCAGTGGTTCATCGTAATGGTCTGTTCATAGTAATCAATTTAGTCTGAAATTAAATAAAAATTTAATATTTCATACTAAAACTTAGAATCTTTGAGAGGAAAACATTAGCAGTGGTGACCTGGGTTCGATCCCCGGCTGGGCCGATTGAGGTTTTCTCAATTGGTTTAGGTCTGGCTGGTCAGCAAAGACGTACTGCCAAGGGATTTAGCATTCCGGTACGATGCCATGTAGAAACCAAAAGGGGTGTGGATTGCCTTCCTACTCCTAACAAGTTAGCCTGTTACCATCTTAGATTACATCATCACTTACCATCAGGTGACATTGTGGTTAAGGGCTAACTTGTAAAGAATAAAAAAAAAACCTGCTCCAATGTGGATTGGTAATATTATGGTGATAATGTATAATATACCACTATCAGATGTTAATGATAATTAATGTTCTGGAGGTCCTGTGTTTGATCCTCGGCTGGACCAATTGAGACGTACGGCCAAGCGATTTAGCATTCTGGTGCGATGACATGTAGCAACTGAAAAGGTTGTGGATTTTCAGCCTAACTTGTAAAGAATAAAAAAATAAGAGTAACATTTAGCTCTCAGTAGAGGATTTTGAATGGTTTGAATTTGCGGACCCATTGTTATTATGACACTGTTGTTGGCTGGTGAAGCAATCCAGGAATAAAACACCCTAAAGAACTGTTCAAATCCTTTAATAATAAGTCTGCTTGTGAAGTCACTCATCACACACTTAGGTAAACCTATGTATGTATATTAGTGCTGACTCATAAGAGACTCAGAGATTAACACTGGGATAAAAATAACATGCGGACTTTTTTAAGAGACAGGTAATGCCCACCCTCTCCTTTTGCGCAGCCAGGATGTGCTAAATACTTTCCAACAAAGAAATTATTGCTATAACTGGCAGCAGGGACATGTAGTAGATAAGTAGCGCGACCACTAATTAAGCGGGCATTGTTTTTAGTTGGCTAACTGTAGTTAACCACTTGTAGTTACGCTAACCACCCTAGCTCTGCCATGGGCGTGGACACTGAGTTATGGGTTGTTTTAATGAGAAACTTCTTAAGAAATGGACATCGACAAAAGTAGATAAAGGTAGTTTTCTTTTTTGTTTACTTTTATAGTTTTGAGTAACAATAACACAAACGAAGTAAACTTTGCTCATAACACCACTAAAAATTAGTAAAACTTTGCTCAATTTTTAAATATTCTCTTTAACCTGAAAAATAAAAATATTGTTTTGTTTTGATAAATTAAAATTTCTAATCCACAGGTTATTAATAAGCTATGTTTCACCACAGACTAATAGGATATCACGTTAATTTGACACTAGCCTACACAGACAACAGGGAGATTACCAAATAGTCCAAATAGCCATTGGTTAAATTCGTTAATTGCGTTTTGTTACTTGAGTTGCATGTACCATTTTCTCACGCTATTTTCTTCAATAGTAGATATTTTTCGTAAAAATTAATGCTTCTTTAATGTTTTAAACAAAAGACATAAAACTTTGTTAAAATATATGCATTATTATGGAGTTTGACTTAAATTTGATAATATTATTAACGATAGTTTCACTATCGTTTTGCATAAACAATACGCAATCTTCATGAAAGATTTCAGTTCATCGTTCACCATCCGGTCTTCATATAATGAACTGATTTAGACAATACCAATGTAAAGTTACGATTGATCGTTGATCGTACCCGATCGTATAAACTTTACGATCAATGAACTCCGTTAGACAATTAGGCCCCTGATCGTTATTTTTATACGAAGAGTGAATGATTTGTTAAGATTTGACAGTTATTTGCGATTGTCTTCGAATTGTGTAAAGTTTTATGGTCATGGCTTATGTCAAAAACTTACGATGGGTCTTGAGTCACCTTTGATCGTAAAACGGACGAATTGTGGATGCCCAAAATTCCAAAATAATAATTTATATTTTGTTAAATATCTAAAATTAATATTTTTTTCCATTCTAAATCTCTCAATTCAGTCTCCCCGTCTACAGTTAGCATTTTTAGGACGAAACTTTGCGAAGTGTTTTGTTTGTAAACAATGAACTCTGTTAAAAAGAGTAATAAATAATATATTCTTTGCAATGAACCTATAAAGTCAAAACAATGAAGTTAATTGAGTGCTATTAATCGATTTATATAGGATGCTGAGAATTGGACTCTGAGAGAAAGTGAGAAAAAGAATATACACGCTCTAGAAATATGTTGAAGAAGAATGCTTGCATATCCTGGACACAGTCTCACTCCTGAACTCCTCCAAGAACTGGGGATCAAACAGCATCTTTCTTCCAGCATCCAATGTCTTCTTACACACACTTTCTTTGGACGTACCAGAGAAAGAGACGATAAGTCCATAGAGCGACATAAACTCAATACATACGATATTTAATACCATACCATGTTTTAGATTTCTGCGACATCTTGCATGTTGTTGTATCCAATGTGTTGGGATCTGTGTTCCAGGGCTTATGTGTGTGGTTTAGTTAAGTTTGCTGGTTATTAAGCAAAAAGGAATCGAATTTCATTTTTAAAATTATGATTATGGCGAACAAACTCCTTCATCATCGCTCATAGGTACATTTACATTTTCCATTGGTGCATGCCCACCCTAGGAATCCTAGGATTCTGAGCTACCGAATAGGAATAGGAAATAATAGTAGATAAGCCAATGGGTGGGATTAGAATAGGATAGGAATAGGGAATGAGTCAAAGCGAAGCTTGTCTGTCTGCTATATTATCTTAGTACACAAACTACACTTACATTGAGACTAAATGTTGATGTGTGTATTTTATAATATGCTCAATATTAACAATTTTGCTTTACAGGATATTTGGAATATGCCCTATAACTGCAGACTCCAATATTACAAAAAGCACCTGCAATACAATAGAATAACATATTGGTGTGCTGAAGAAAAGATGGCAAAGGCTTTTAGCTGATAGGACATTGTACTGATGACCCTGTTATCTGGTCAAATCATAAATGTGTGTGTATTATCAAAATATTTGCATAGATTGTGAAATGCTGATGATATTTGATTTGGTCTTTGATATTTGAAAATAAAAGAATATTTACTTCGCTGAGTTTGTTTTTTGTAGTCTTTTCCAAAACTAAAGCTTTCAGTTTAACATTTTACTATTAATATTTTTTTTACCATTACAATAATTAAATAAATTATTCAAAAAAGTGTAGTTGTAAAAAATACATTTATAATACCTGTGTATGTTCACCCCCTGCAGTTTCACCCACATAATTCCTGTTCCTGTGGGAAGGAATACATGGCCTATAATACTCAAATGTGGATTTTTATTGGTAAAATAATCTTCAACATTGGTTCAGTAGGTCCAGTGTTTACCCCTACAATCTCACAAACTGTATCTTTTTATTACAGTATCTTGACTACTAGTATTCTAAGAATTATGAAAATGACACCTCTGAGGGTGAAATAGGGGTTGGAAGTTTATAAAAAAAAAGATTTTTTAAGTTTATTTATTATAATAATAATAAAAACAGTAAACATAGACTTTCAGTTAGACATTTTTTAAACCCTGAAACCACAAAGCTTAAAAATAATCAAATATATACTTCTCATCCAAACAGTCAGCCTGTACAGTACTTGCAGACACTGTTTTGATGATTAGTATATTTTCTTAAATCAGAAAAACGAGTCATCATCATGGATCAGTCATCAATCATGGATTCAGCCCTGCCCACTGTACTTGACAACATATTGGCCATACTTAAATGTTAAAGCATGTTTATTTTTAAATATGTTTTACCGTAAATAAATTATTACAGATGCTATCTTTCTAACAGCTAGCAGGATAGGTACAATGAAGTTACACACTAAATAATCAAATTTATTTTATAATTAACAAAAATGAGTAAGAATATAGATGGATGGCTGACATAGAGAGCTCCTGGAATTAGACACACACACACACCACATAATTCTTAAGCTGGCTCAGCTAGTCAGTCTTGTTGTCAAAGCACTCATCTTCATGTCTCTTGAGTCAATATCAGTGGTTCATCATAATGGTCTGTTCATAATAATCAATTTATAGTCTGAAATTAAAAAAAAAAATTAATCTTTCATACTAAAAGTTAGATAGAATCTTTGAGAGGAAAACATTAGCAGTGGTGTCGTGGGTTTGATTCCTGGCTGGGCCGATTGAGGTTTTCTCAATTGGTCTAGGTCTGGCTGGTGGGAGGCTTCGGCCAGTTACCACCTTACTGGCAAAGACCTACCACTAAGCGATTTAGCATTCCGGTACGATGCCATGTAGAAACCAAAAGGGGTGTGGATTGTCTTACTACTCCTAACAAGTTAGCCCGTTACCATCATAGATTACATCATCACTTACCATCAGGTGAGATTGTAGTCAAGGGCTAACTTGTAAAGAATAAAAAAAAAAACCTGCTCCAATGTGGATTGGTAGTTATGGTGTTAATATACCACTATCAGATGTTAATGATAATTAATGTTCCGAAGGTCCTGTGTTTGATCCCCGGCTGGACAATTGAGACTTACGGCCAAGCAATTTAGCATTCCGGTGTGATGACGTGTAGCAACTGAAAGGGTTGTGGATTTTCAGTTTAAATTGTAAAGAATAAAAAATAAAATATAACAGTAACATTTTGCTCTCAGTAGAGGATTTTGAATGGTATATCTAAATGCCTAGATAAACTAACTCTGCGAACCCATTGTAATTATGACACTGTTGTTGGCTGGTGAAGGAATAAAACACCCTAAAGAGCTAGAGAACTGTTCAAATCCTTTAATAATAAGTCTGTTTGTGAAGTCACTAATCACACACTTAGGTAAACCTACGTATATTAGTGCCGATTCATACGAGACTTAGAGATTAACACTGGGATAAAAATAACATGCGGACTTTTCTAAGAGACAGAGGAAATGCCCACACTCTCCTTTTGCGCAGCCCGGATGTGCTAAATACTTCCAAACAAAGAAATTACTGCTATAACTAGTGCAGGGACAAGCAGCAAGTAGTAGACAAGCAGCGCGATCACTTATTAATCGGGCATTGTTGATTGTTCTTCAGTTGGCTAACTGTAAGTTAACCACTTGTAGTTACGCTAACCACCTTAGCCCTGCCTTACCTGAGTTAAGGGTTGTTTTAATGAGAAACTTCTTAAGAAATGGACATCGACAAAATTAGATAGAGGTAGTTTTTCTTTTTTGTTTACTTTTATATTATTGATTCACAATAACACAAACGAAGTAAACTTTGCTCCTAAGATCACTATAATTTAGTAAAACTTTGCTCAATTTCTAAATTCTCTTTAAAACCTGAAAAATAAAAACTTTGTTTTGTTTATAAAATTTAAATTTCTAATCCACAGGTTATTAATATGCTATGTTTCACCACAGACTAATAGGATACCCCGTTATTTTGACACTAGCCTACACAGACAACAGGGAGATTACCAAATAGTCCAAATAGCCCTTGGTTAAATTCGTTAATTGCGTTTTGTTACTTGAGTTGCATGTACCATTTTCTCACGCTATTGTCTTCAATAGTAGATATTTGTCGTGAAATTTAATGCTTCTTTAATGTTTTAAACAAAAGACATAAAACTCTGTTAAAATATATGCATTATTATGGAGTTTGACATAAATTTGATAATATTATTAACGATAGTTTCACTATCGTTTTGCATAAACAATACGCAATCTTCATGAATGATTTCAGTTCATCGTTCACCATCCGGTCTTCATATAATGAACTAAATTAGACAATACCAATGTAAAGTTACGATTGATCGTTGATCGTAGCCGATCGTATGAACTTTACGATCAATGAAGTCCGTTAGACAATTAGGCCCAAGGACTTTACGTATTGTTTTATTAATCTTTATATTTTCTATAATTAGTTTTATTGTTATTTTTTATTATTGAAACGAAGTTCCTTAGCGCGCATTGCGGAAGGGGACTAGATGGAAAAAATTAAGATCAAAAGTTAAACGACACATTTTTCTGTAGTTTTTAGCCATGCGGCGTGCGCGTGTTTCTCTCTTTCTCTCTCTCTCTCTCTCTCTCTCAGGCCTAGTTTGGGCTACTTTACTATTTTAGTCGAGTACGAACAATTTTTGGATTTACCGCCCAAAAATTGTTCGTACCCGACTAATATACTAAAGTAGCCTGTGCGGCCTCTCTAAGTCGGTACTGTTTATACTAGAGTCTCTGTGGATTCTATGCATTGTTGTAATCTGTGCCACTTTGCGTAGTTTTTTTCTATGGTTTGACATTAGTTGAAAATCGAGTGTTTGACGTTTGAGTTTGACATCATTTGACATGGTGTTTTGTTCTAAACTAAATTTAAATAGATGTGCTGTATATTAGTAAAAACCTTCTAATATCTAACATGTTTAATTATGCAGTGTGAACATTAAATAGTGGAACTGAAATATTGGTTCTGAATACACCATTGAGTGTTGATTAGCAAAAATAATAAAACCTAATCATGGCGGACCCCCTTAGTTTACTACGACAATATAACGTCAATAAAAAAGAAATAATTGAGCGTGACGGTCAAATCATATTTGGCGAGTTTTCGTGGCCCAAGAATGTTAAAACAAATTATCTTGTGTGGGGGTAAGTGATAGTTCCATAAGCTTTACAAAATGTAAAATTAGATCTTGACGTTTGTGCTGACAATGTTATGTTTTTATTTTGTAATAGATCTGGAAAAGAAGGCAGCGACAAAGAATACTATTCTCTGGAATGTCTGCTGTTTATTCTTAAACACATATCGCTTGCTCATCCAGTGTATGTCAAGCAAGCAGCTGTAAGTATAGACAAGCAAGTTAGGTTAGTTTTTGGTGACATAAGAGTGTAATTCACTTTCCCTTGCAGGCAGCAAATATTCCACCTGTGCGCCGTCCTGATCGTAAAGAGCTGCTTGCTTACCTGAATGGTGAAACAGCCACTTGTGCTTCAATAGACAAGAGTGCACCATTGGAAATTCCAACCCAGGTAAGTAAACCTTGTTCAAATATATTATTACTAATGTATGATGTTTGCAATAAAGCTTAGACTTGAAACAGTTAACAACATCAAGTTTCATTAGGTGTACTATAGAACCAGGCAGTGGCATGGCGTGCACTTTATAGATGGCAAAAATGCACTGCCTACCCTAAGGACTCAATGCAAACCTGTATGTTGGACCACAGAATACTTTCTTGAACAAGGAATTTTTACTTATAGTGCTTACCCTAGTCAAAACCTTGTGCATGCCACTAGAACCAGGTTTATGTAGACAACCAATTCTTATAGGAAAAGATTTTTCTATTGATTTGGTCCAATACTAATGTGAAATGTTTAAAATAATTTGAAGTGACTATTCTCATGCAAAATGATTCAACTACAACAGTTTTTTTAAGTTTTAGGCTATTATTATAATATGGCCTTGGGTTTATCATTTTGTTTTTTTAAACCTCCTGTCTCAATAAATTAGGAATCATTCCAATTCATCAAGCTGTTTTTGAGTTGTAGCCTTACAGGCTATCAGTTATTAATTTTTAATTTATTTTTTTTTTATTTTTTTTTTATTCTTTACAAGTTAGCCCTTGACTACAATCTCACCTGATGGTAAGTGATGATGCAGTCTAAGTTGGAAGCGGGCTAACTTGTTAGGAGGAGGATGAAAATCCACACCCCTTTCGGTTTCTACATGGCATCGTACCAGAACGCTAAATCGCTTGGTGGTACATCTTTGCCGGTAGGGTGGTAACTAGCCACGGCCGAAGCCTCCCACCAGCCAGACCTGGACAAATTAAGAAAATCTCAATCTGCCCAGCCGGGGATCTAACCCAGGACCTACGTTTTGTAAATTCACCGCGCATACCACTGCGCCACGGAGGCTGTCTATATATCTAAATATTATGTATATATGTACAATATAACATAATATACAATATATGTACAATGTATATATGTACAATATAATATTTAGATATATTGATGCTCTTTTGTTGCTCTTCTCATCTTGAAAGTTAAATCATATTGAAATTATAGGTTAAGCGTTCACATGACAATGATGGTGGAGAATCAGCAGCGAAGAAGCCCCGCATTGAGGAAACTCATGTACAAAAGGTTCGAGAACAGCTGGCAGCAAGATTGGATGCGCCCAAAGAAGCCTCTGTCACTGTTGACAATATCAAGTAAGTATGCATTTTTTAGAAACTTACTCTATACTCAATAACTTTAGGTAATATACACAATATAAATAAACAAAACCATATTACTTATGGGTGCTCAAAAATTTATTAAAGTGAATATTATAAGTTATTAATTTATAAATGAATCCTGTTATTTAGAAAAATAAGCAAATGTCATGTGTGAATTAATTTAAAGTAGTGGACGCCTGCGACTTTGTCTGGAATTCAGTTTTACACAAATCCTGCGCAAATCATGGATATTGTGATGATGTTTTAAGCCAGAGTAAAATTTATTTCCATTCCAAATGTCAGCCAAATCGGTTCATTAGTAGCAGCGTTAAATCGTAACAAACATCCATATAAACTTTTGCATTTATAATATTAGTATATATGTATATATTAGATATGAATTCTAAATTGGCATGTTAATTTCTAGATCTTTGTCAGAGGCTATGTCCGTAGAAAAAATTGCAGCCATCAAAGCCAAACGTCTGGCCAAGAAAAGGACAACTATTAAAAGCAATGACTATGCTGACACATTGGGTGTTGTTGGATCAGACCTGAGAGCCATTCTAGACTATGATGTGGATCTGACTAAAGATATTATTAGTAGAGAGAGGCAGTGGAGGACTAGGACAACAGTACTACAGAGCAATGGAAAGGTAATGTAACGAATTATAGGGTAGTGAAATGATGTTTTTAAAATATACAATGACTAATATCTGGCTACCATTCCATATTTAACAGCCGATGAACATCCACTGATGGATGTGCAAAAAAATGGTCTTGAGCTGCCAGCTAGTAGGGGGGATCTAAACTGTGGTTTCTGGGGCTGGGTCGCCATTCCAGCACCTCGGGAGCTCAACGTCCATAAAAATTACCAGGTCTAGTCATCAGGGTTGGAATCTCCACTGGAGATTTTTGACACCCTTGCCCCACTGTTACCACAACTGAGCCCGAAAAGTGGGGCCACTGGGGACTATTGTGTTTCGTCCTTGTACATAATAAGGTATTGCCCATAAATTGAAAACACTGGATATGTGGGTTGGAAATTTCGGCGCCAGAATCGCCAGTTTAAAATGGTTATAATGCCATTACTCAGTTGCCAGAGAGTCGTCAGTCAGTTTGCAGTTGGGGAGAGCGACTATAGCTTGGCAACTACGTTCGTAACACTCCCGATGGTGCGCGCGGGCGTGTAGCGATGAGTGAAAAACCTGCAACTAATGCACCTCACTTCCCCGCACGCACGATTTCACACCCGTGCAGTCTTTCCCCCCGTCGCCCGCATATCATGGTAGTGTCATCAACGAACTTGCCAGACTATAGCCTCCCCGTTACAACTCTGCTACCGTTATACCTGAGAAATGTATTAGGGCTCACAAGCTTAGAGGATGAATAAGAAGCTTAATGACTCTAACTAATAATTTTTTCTATTCTAGACATTTGCAAAGAGCATTTTAGCTCTACTAAGTAGTATAAGAGCTCGCGAGGAAGGCAGGCCCGGTGTGCCACGACCTCAGCCTGTGGTAATGCCAGCACCCACTGTTATACCAACACAACAGACGCAATATAACAGATATGATCAGGAAAGATTTATTAGACAAAAACAAGGTGAGTAAAAATGTTAAATTAAAAATTAATGAAATATCAATTGTTATGTACATAAAAACTTAGTGTATTACGGTAAACTTCACTTTCACTTTCTGAAAATTTATTCATTTTCTTTTCACTTTCTGAAAATTTATTTACTTTGAACTATAACGTATATATTTCAGTGACTAATTAAGTAGATATCATATTTATATCCAAGTACCATATATATATAATATATTATAAGGTTCCAACCGTTTCAAACATATGCCCAGATTTTTTTTTTTTTTTTAAAAGTCATTTATTTCTTCATATTGTATAAATAACTACAAGCTCTTAAAAAACATGGTTATAAAGACACTTAAATTTTAGTTAAATGTATACTTTTGTTACAGAAACTGAGGGTTTCAAAATCGACACTATGGGTACATACCACGGTATGACTCTCAAATCCGTAACAGAAGGCCCCAGCGTGCCGGCACCTGCGCGCGCGCCACAGACTCCGACCCACCCAAGACAAATGCCACGTATGTATTAAGATTATTTAATGCAAGAGATTAATCTTGCTTCTTTCTATCACATTTCACACTATCACACTAATATTATAAAGTTTGTGTGTAATTGTGTAAGTATGTTTGTTCCTCTATTACGCTGCAAGCTGAAGCAATTTGGCTGAAATTTGGAATGGAAATAGATTTTACTCTGGATTAACACAATTTAATTATCATGAATATATTATTACAGGAAAATAAAGTGAAACCTGAAACAACATAAATATAACCTTTATTTTTATATGATCGGTGGCTTATGAAAAAACATACTTTCACACTGGCACGTTCAGGAGCAACTTTGCCAGTGTGAAAGTATGTTTTTTCATTTCACTAGTATTCTCTAATGACACAGATTCTATGCATTTACATATTGACTTGAGTCGGTGGTCTGCCCATTTAATTTGTTACATATGTTCCTAACTAGCTAAGCTAGAGAAATGTCAGCACTTTACAACAACAACAAAAACATTATTTATCTAAATTTAAACATACAGAAACTGAATTTGTCACTAAGTCCATATAAAGATATCTTAAAGCTAACCACAGAACTAAGTCCTCACCTGTGTACATGTAAATTGTGAATTTAATGAGCCTCAATAGCTCAATGGTTAAACGGTCAGACTTGTCACAGAGGGGGCGGGGGGGGATCCCTTTTCGTACTTCGAAATTGTTTATATATGTTTTCTGTGGTCTTTATAGTCGTAATAATGTAACAGCTTACTTGTTGCTAACGTTTCAGAGAACGGCTCAGTTCCGGGCACGCCAGGCCGCCGCGACCTGCTGCCGGTGGCGGCGGCGCGCGCGCCCCCCGCCGGCGCCAAGCGGCCCTCGCGCACGCCCATCATCATCATCCCCGCCGCCGCCACCTCGCTCATTACCATGTACAACGTCAAAGACATGCTGCAGGACCTCAAGTATAACTAATATATAATTCCAACATAATATTTGAAATGTCTACCTTTGTTCAGATTTATCATTATCAGACATCGATCTCCTAGTAAAAAGTGGATGCACAATCAGCGACCAATAAACGTCCCCACTCAATGAGTGCCAAACACAACTTCTTGGCACTTAATTCAAGTAGCCACATTTGCAAATTCAACCTTAAACTCAATCCTTAAGGTTGAATTTTCTCTGAATTTGGGATTTTATTGGATATTGGACTATATTTATAGGCTTTAGGTATAATTTTCGTTTTTTTCTACATGATTGTGCATCCTTTTATTGTAATAGGTCAATGTTGTCAGACTATTTTAATATCACACAACAGGGCCAGACACAGGACCTCGTGATAATCACAAAGGCTAACCACTTTTGTGTCCTTCTACCATCCAAACAGTCACATTCAGATGAGGGTGGCATGTATAACTTTTTGATTTCGCTAGAATTCATCAAGGCTGGGGTATATAATTCTTACTATGATGGTGCCATTAAATTTGAAAAGCACTAGCTGGTATATCGCTAATTGACCAGTCGTCAGGAGGGTGTGAGTTGAGAACAGCCATAGCTATCCACCATTTTGATAAAAAAACTCTTTTACAGATTTGTACCAGTCGAGCAAAAGAAAACAGAAGGTGCAGTTCGTGAGAATGAAGTACTATTGCAGAGAAGGAAGGGCCCACACACAGACCAAATACCCAACAACGCCACTACGATTACGGTTAGTATTACACTAGAACCCGTTTAAGAGCGCGCAGCGCGTCGGTACGATATGGATAAAATTCGAAGTGCAAACGAGACGCCGAATTATGACTTTCACATGAGTGAAAAGCACGGAGCGATTGACGCGCGACGCAAATTTTATGACGTGAGCGCCAAAACCATTTCTACCTAATTGCAAGTAAATTAAACAACATAACGAAAAACAAAATGGCCATGTTCAAGATATATACCTAATTTTCTATACAAAACAAAAATTTAAGAAAATAAGTTTGCTTTTCCTGAGATTGAAAGCAAAATGTGAGCAAAACATGTATTTTTCAAAAAAATAAACTATCGAGAAAAGCTTTACAAATTGTGTATTTTGTATAGTCATAACGAAGCTAACACTTTGAAATATCATTTACCCAAATATCAGGTTCCTAACTTTTTCAGAATCTGAGATCCAGAACCATTTGTAACCACCAAATTACATATTGCACACTCTTAAGACGATTTTGCAGAGACCCAACGAAAAACGCGTCTTAAGCAACAAAGCGACGAGATAGGGGGTGCCTTCTGCATCATGCAGAAAATAAAGATGGGTCTTAGGGTCACTGAAGATACTCTTTTTGTGTGTCATTTACATCTTATATTGGAAAAATATCCATGAAAACCCTATAATATCACAGGTTAGGTTCTTTTTCCTCTTGCGTCAACAACGTTAGTTCTGAAGTGTGCATTCTTGAAACAGTTTTGTATGTAGGCGTATTGAACGGGATGACGAATCGTATTAAACGTTAAGAAATGTATAAGAACATGACGTCTTAATTTGTTGGTTTGACGTAAAACGACGAGAAATCGTTTTAAGCGTGATCGTGTCAAGCGGGTTCTACTGTCTTATGAACCCCGTGGCGTTGGTCTGTCTATTCACAATTAACTCTAAAAATACTGAACAGATTTTCGTCCGGTTTTCACTAAACGGTAAAGTGATTCATGACGAAGATTTTGATATGAAATTTATGAATGTTTTGTACTCTGAGTACAGAAAACACCAGAAACCAAGTTCAGCCGTCATTATAAAGCATGCATTGTCCAAATATTACATGTCACAATACGGCATACACAGACTAATTGTTTGTATGTGAAATTATACCAAAAAAGAGTAATTTCAACGACATTTACGGTCCATCTGTTCTCATGAACCATGAGTTGAATTTTACAGATACTAAAATGTAATAAATTAGATGATTAAAAACCCTTTGTGCGCGAGTCCGACTCGCACTTGACCGTTTTCTTTACTTGAAACTTTACACGTAGAGTATAATACCGTATTGTGCAGGTGCCATACCGCGTGGTAGACAACCCCGGGCGGTTGTCCGCCGCGGAGTGGGACCGGGTGGTGGGCGTGTTCGTGCAGGGGCCGGCCTGGCAGTTCAAGGGCTGGCCCTGGGACGGCAACCCTGTGCAGATCTTCTCCAACAGTAAGCCTGTTCAATATTTATGAAGATAATTATCAAGCTACTAGCGGAAGCCCGCGTGGATTTTAGTTTTTCACAAATCCCTCGGGGAAAAAGATTTTTCCGGGATAACAAATATAACCTATGTGTTAATCCAAGCTATAATATATCTTAATACCAAATTTCAGCTAATTTCAAGGCGTGAAAGAGTAACAAACACATATCATCAAAATCATCAGTTTTTGCAAATCTCGGGAAACCATGGATTTTTTGGGATAAAAAGTAGCCTATGTGTCAATCCAGAGTAAAATCTATTTCCATTCCAAATTTCAGCCAAATCGTTTCAGTAGTAGCGGCGTTAAAGAGTAATAAACATCCAAACATCCATACAAACTTTCGCGTTTATAATATTAGTAAAAAGTACGCTTTTAATAGCCCATAACAGGGCCAGTACACAACTTATAGGGAGAGAGAATTTGTAATTTATCTGCTTTCCATCCATCACGCTGCTCTATTATGGGTTACAATACGGTCAGTTTTACTGGTCAGCTTAAGAGTGACGATGTTTGTTTGCAATGATTATTATGATAATGCTAATCACAATGACTTAAAGTGTGCTTCAAGGCACAGGGATACACTACAAATATAACTGTGCTGAGAATTTCTTGCAAAGAAAAATTGCTCAATATTTCATCATAATTCAATTCAGGACTCCAATCCAGGAACAATTTCATGATACGAAATCAACAGTGGTGTTCACTTCATATATGCAAAATCTCACTGCATATCTTTTATGATGAACCTGTATTGGAGATAAGAAATTTTTATTTATTTACAATTTTTAAATAGCGTACCTACACTGTTAATAAACCTTATGCACACCACTGGAAGCCATATAAGCTATACCACTACTCATCAACCCATATTCGCTTCACTGCTGAGCATGAGTCTCCGCTCAGAATGAGAGGGGCCGATAGTCCACCAAGCTGGCCTAATGCGGATTGGCAGACTTCACATTTAAATTATGAATTAAGAGAATTAAGTAAATTCTCTGGTAGGCAGGTTTCCTCACGATGTTTATCCTTAACCGTTTGAGGCACGTGATATTCAATTTCTTAAAATGCACACAACTGAAAGTTGGAGGTGCATTCCCCACACCAAATTCAAAGCTATACCCTCCGGAATCGGAGGCAGAGGTCAGATTGTTAGTGGATTAGCTAGAGTTGAGAGTTAAACCACTATGAGGCAAGTAAATCTAATATGAGTTGTTTGTACAAACAGTTTGCGCGTTCCACCTGAAGTTCGACGAGATGAAGCTAGACGCGAACGTGGCGCGCTGGGCCGTCACCGTGATCCACCTCAGCCGCACCAAGCGGCATCTGGACCGCGCCGCGCTGCTCGGCTTCTGGGAGACACTTGACAAGTACGTGCCTTATGTCGCGTTTACACTCAGCCGCTTCCCCTGCCACTCGCGCTCCCAGAAATATTGTGTCGTTTACACTCAGCCCTCATACTTTTCCGGGCGACTCGCAACCATGGCTGACGTTAAAGTGTCGTTTACACTCAGCCCTCATACTTTGCCGGGCGACTCGCAACCATGGCTGACGTTAAAGTGTCGTTTACACTCAGCCGCTTCCCCGGCTACTCGCGCTGCCAGAAATATTGTGTCGACGCGAGTGAGTGTCGTTTACACTCAGCCCTCATACTTTGCCGGGCGACTCGCAACCATGGCTGACGTTAAAGTGTCGTTTACACTCAGCCGCTTCCCCGGCTACTCGCGCTGCCAGAAATATTGTGTCGACGCGAGTGAGTGTCGTTTACGCTTAGCCCTCATACTTTGCCGGGCGACTCGCAACCATGGCTGACGTTAAAGTGTCGTTTACACTCAGCCGCTTCCCCGGCTACTCGCGCTGCCAGAAATATTGTGTCGACGCGAGTGAGTGTCGTTTACGCTTAGCCCTCATACTTTGCCGGGCGACTCGCAACCATGGCTGCCGTTTAAGTGTCGTTTACACTCAGCCGCTTCCTTGCCACTCGCGCTGCCAGAAATATTGCCGCGGCAGCGTCGACGCGAGTGAGTGTCGTTTATACTCAGCCCTCATACTTCTTTGCCGGACGATTCGCAACCATGGCTGACGTTTAGGTGTCGTTTACACTCAGCCGCTTCCCCTGCCACTCGCGCTGCCAGAAATATTGCCGCGGCAGCGTCGACGCGAGTGAGTGTCGTTTACACTCAGCCCTGATACTAATATAATATAATCTATTATAAACAAAAGTACTAAAGATGCCGTTTTTTTACATCACAGAAAATTTTGTTTTGAGTGAATAAAATAGGTCTTTAACACTTACATTAACCAACTTACTGCCGTCCTAAAGTTGCTTACCATTTCTGCATAAAAATAATCTAAATATTAACCTTTTTCGGTAACATTATCAACTCCCTGCGAAGGGAAATTGACGATTAAGTGTACTTTACTTTACTATTAATATGCTCTTTGTTAATTATGCTTTTTTTTTGTATTTGTAGTATAAATTGTTTTATAGTGTGTTTTGTTCTGTTTATATTCTAAGTATTTCTGCGTCTACTCTACAAGGCAGTTATTGATATTTATGTTTTAAATCTATATTTCTAGTATATTTAACTTATATCATAGTTGTTAAATAAATTCACACCAGTGGCATAACCAGCATTGCTAAACTGTGTACTCGTCATTATGCTAAGGCATTGACATATAAATATTTTGTTACAGGCACATGATGAAGAATAAACCACACCTGAGGTTCTGAATATGATTTAGTATTAGAGTTATAGTATTTTATTCAATAGACTATTCATGATATCTTGTGAATATCCGAAAGCCTTAATATAGCAAAGAGAATCTAAGTCAAGTTATACCATTACAAAAATATTTTGGCTCAAAACTAATTATCTTTGCAATATTATTAAATACAAATATAAATATTCGCTGTCTTCATTATAGTTTTTTATAGACTGGGTGCAGGTAGCGTTGACAGCAAAAAGTTGACCACTACACATAACTTATCACGTTACGAATAAGTCTTCAGATATCTCTGAATATCCTATTATACACGTAACATAACTTGATATTATAATATACAAAAATGTTTATCATAGATAACTAACTATTTAATTAAATATTATAATTATTATTGGCAGATTAAAGTTTCATTTGTTGTATAACATATTGAAATAAGGGTTCTGTTTTTGTATGTTCCGAACCTTAAATAGAGACAAATAAATTAAGATTTAAAAAAATCCCATGCAATATTAAATAAAAAATCGGTTATTGTAATATTGATATGAATCAGAAATGAGGAGATCCGCAGAAGAACTGAAGTCATCGACATAGCTCAGCGAGTCGCGAAGCTGAAGTGGCAATGGGCGGGGCACATAGTTCGAAGAGCAGATAGACGTTGGGGTCCCAAGGTGCTGGAATGGCAACCCAGGTGGTCGACCAGGTGGACTGACGACATCAAGCGAGCCGCAGGGATTCGCTGGATGCAGGCGGCTCAGTATCGTGATGTTTGGAAGTCCGTACAAAAGGCCTATGTCCTGCAGTGGACGTGCGTCGGCTGAAATTATGATGATGAAAAGTTGATGATATAAAATAAGTTATTTGGTTGCCTTGACAACCAATAACTTAGAAGGTCGTCGGACTCATTTTCGAATATGAGTATCGTGTGCATTTTGTTCTGGCAGCCGCAGGTCATTGAATACCTATGAGTTGTCGTCGACAGTGATAGATGCACCTGTAATCTGCCCCGCGCTCACGATCTCACACCCGCGCAGTATGTCCCTCGTCGCCCGCATACCATGAGGGTTTAGCTTGCCAAGCTATCTTAGACAAGTTGCGTGATTTTAAGTTTTGGAGATGTGTGCAGAAGGCAACGGGAAACCACTGCTCTATTTTCCCTAGTCGTCAGTATGGAATAGTCTCAGAGAGTGGACCGGGATCGCGAGCGCCGCACAATTATTTCGCCTCGCGTAGGATTGAGACGAGTTCAAGAAACTGACTGCCAACCTTCGCTAGTCGGAGAGGCACCTTAAGAAGAAGAAGAAGTTAAGGACCCCGTAAAATCAAACGTGTTTGTTTGACAAAAAGTTGCGGCTTTCTTTTTTGTTTTACTCAATGACAATTGACAAGTTAGACCTTGGCTGCGATTTCACCTGATGTTTACTAGCGAGCGATGTAGTCATTCGACTAAAGATGGAAGCTGGCTACTTGGAAGAGGTAAAGGTTTATCCCACCCAAACCTCTGATCTGACGGTTCATATGTGGCCATATCGTACTGGAACGCTAAAATGCTTGGCGGTACGTCTTCGACTGTAACTAGCTACGGTCGATACCTAAAATCACGCAACAATGTCTACTAGTGTGTACGAAGTTTTAGAAGTAGTGCACACAAGACAATTGTACGCATTTAGTTGTTTGTAGAAGGCAAGACAAAGCGCGTTTCGAAACCTCGAAAGTTTTATTTACCTATCGACATCACTTAATAATTTAGAAATAAAGATTAAATAAATAAATATTTAGCGAATAACACGACTGATCAGTGAAGTCCCGTTAATTGAACTGCCGCTTCGAAAACTGTAAATATGTATGGGAATGACATTTGCTATCGACAGGTGACGTGATCAAGATCTGTCATTCCCATACATTTTTTCAGTTTTCGAAGCGTTAGCGATCGTAGAAAGAGAATCGACGTGCCACTTGGCTAGGGGGGCTGACTTGACTTTGACGCAGGATTGACATCATCAGTTCCTTATTCCAGTCTGCAATCATAATTAGCTATGCCATCAGCAAATACACATAATTGGTATATTTTTTTTTACTATAGGAGCATCCATTGTGTATAGGATATAACTGTGATAAAAACATGTATAATTGTAAACGTTCACGTCACTATGGTCATATTGTTGTAGACCAATATTTTAAATACTTGAAATCACACTATAAATCATCATAATTAATGTATTATTGAAATATATTAAATGCGTATTGCGTACATATAAAATTAATTTAATTTAGATTTACATTACATAGACATTTTAATATTACAGAAAAAAAAATTGTGTTACAAGAAAATCTGTACCTATGTAGCCAAAATATTTTTATTGAATGGTATCGACATGTTCAAAGATCTGTGATCTTTGTTATTGACAACAATAAATTGTTGAACATTTAATTTTGATTTTTATTTCACTCTAGCAGACGACCCGCGGTTTCACTCGCTTAGTTTCCATTCATAAAAGGATAAGGGAATAAAATATAGCCTTAATCAATTATCACTCACAAATAAAGTGGCTTTCTATTAGTGAGAGATTTTTCAAAATCGGTTTGTTAGATCCAGAGATTATCTCCACAAACCTTACCACTTCATAATATTAGTATAGAATTATAGATTTATATTTACAACATACCTCATCGATTATACTGCTGTTTCTAAACAAAGTATAAAAAGTTCAACTTAAGGTTGTTTTAATGTAAGTACTGTAATGCACCCATGTTTATTAAGGTATATTATTCGAATTTTTGGATAATACTTTTTTTTGGTTTGGTGGTTTTGTCAGTATATTGGAACAATTTATCATATCTAAAAAACCATTGTGAACAGAGTCTAGGAAAGGATTTTTGAAAATTTTAACTGTAAGGGGGAATGAGAGAGGGCAAAGCTATAAACTTTTATTTAAGAGGACATTTTATTGAAATAAAACATTGGCGAAAATTTCACTTGTCTTTATTTAAAATTTTATTTAGTTCAATTGTAGTGTATAACAATAAATAAATCTGTCCTCCTTGTAGAGATAAGTACATATATGGTATTCCATGTATTTGATATTACATCTGTACACAAAAATAAAACCATTCGCTTTACCCATAACAATATCACATCGTCAGGTGTGTACTTGTGTGCCCAATTTCTTAGAAGTTACATACAATTATATAGACAGCAATTGATATATTATTTATATTCTGTAGACATTACATTAGGTATTACTTCTACAATGCTTCTACACATATAGAGCAAACGGGATGGGGCAATTTATCATTTCTAAGCTTCTATGGGTTTAATTTCTAAACAGGGTAATTTGACTGTCAATTTCAAAAATAATAATATTGCAATACAAACTTCATATGCTATTCAAAGCATCTAATACAATAAGTTTTATGGATAAATTCCACATTTACAAGTGACTCGACTTGATTATTACATACTTTTATTTCACACTTTCAAACAGTAATCTATGTAAAAGAAAAAAAAATACAATATAAAAATAGATCGAAAAACAACGGCGACCGCTTCGTTTTGCCCCGGTAAGGAATGATAGGACCAATTTTTACCGGTCGCAAAGTTCAGCAGTCTTTTGTAGAAAGATTAATGAAAACCACACTTTAGTCTTTAATATGGGATAGTGTACCGACAGCTTTATTAGCTTAATCCATTTCTCCTAAGGGCCGGTGCATATCTGGTGAGGCGCATTGCAGTGCACTTGTTACTATATAATTATTATTGAATTTGAAGGCCTTGAAATAAAAGTCGAAAATTAATGAACACAGCAACTTATCCCCAAATAGTATTTTTGGACTAAATTTCCATTTTTATTTCCAGCTATCTAATAATCGTAGTTGATAGTCACAAATAAGCTACATTGTGCCTCAGCAGATAGTCTCCGACTGTGAAGGTTTCGCCAAATAAGAGTGGGGGCACACGCGGTGTCGCTGCGTCGTCTTACATAGAATCTATGGCATGTCACACGATGCGCTCCGGCGCCGCACCGGACTTGCAACCACCGAGACGAGGCGGGGAGGGGTGGATGCGTTGTGACGTCAGAGCGGCACCGCTCAGTTGCTTATGCGTCACATTATTTTATTAACAGACTGTCCAACACTGCTACGGCGTCGCTGCGACATAATAACGTTGCGGCGCCGCACCGCTCATGTGCCCGCTCATATGGTGAAATCTTTGCAATGCGGCGCCGCAACGCATCGTGTGCCCCCGCTCTAACGGACGGGGCGGGACGGCGACGCGATGCTGGTGTGACGTGAGCCGTTGTAACATACTAGTTAATACACAACACGTCACGTCGAGCGCGACGGTTAACATTTTACTAGTATCCTACAACTCTATAACTCCTGCCAGCGTCGCGAAGTCGTCCATTTCCTTCCTATGTATGGCAAAACATTTCAAGTACTAATTCGATTATAAACAAATCTCTTAAATTAAATTGAAAGGTATCATGCCTTAGTTCTTCTGTGTTCCTTCTAGTTACTATTTGAAAACCTGTAAATTTAAAATAGAGGTTTGTTTAAAACAGTTTTAGTACCGTTTAGTAAATTTTAAAGTACTTAACGTTTTAGTTTTTTGTTAATTGTTATGAACACAATAATTAAATTTTCTTCTTTCTGTTTTATGTTTTTCGTTGTGAAAAACCAGGATGATTTTTAAAAACACTGAAGAAAGTAGATATTCCATTAATAATAATAAATTTAAGTGGTCTTACTTTTCAACTACCACTTTGTACTTTGTAATTCAACAAATGTGACAAATATTTATTAATTACTTATATCAAATTAAGATCATATTTCGCTACCTATCCCCTGTAAGTAAATATATTGCAAAATTGACAAACTAAATTAAACAATGCCCCTAATTCTTTTTTTAATAACTAAGGTTAACTACGAATGAACTATAGACTATGAGTTTAGCACAATCACTCATAGTGACGCGAATGGGGCTTCAAGCCTAGAGATTATCCCGAGAATCTTATACAACCTTGGATTTGCACAAGACACTTTCTCGTAACTACCACACCAATATTTACAAAACGTCATACGTTTTAATAACAAAAGTTACCTTCTTTGGCATTCTAACAAATTATACAGCCTAGCAACAATTTTGGTTTTAGACAATTTTTTTTTCATTTCCAATTCGACGATCGCATCGCTTAGGATCGAAGTACTAAATCTTACAACAGTAGAATTATTTCAATACTTTATTGTTGTCATGTTAAATCCAAGTCATGTTATCCAGAAACAGTTAATAATAACCGATTGTTTGGGTAAACTCATCGCAAGTGCCCGTAGGAATGATTCGTGCAAACTAATGAAATGAGATGAATTAATGTAAGTATCCTATCTAAACGCAATTGTTTAAGCCTAACTGGCTAATAATATTTTTTGAACAACATAATTATTATTATCTTTAATTTACTTGTAAAGTAACACAATTGCCGAAGCGTCGTAGATATCCCCGAAGCGACAATTTCATTTTACAAAATCGATCAAAATAAATTAATAGCTAATGTGAGAAGTCCGTGGGATAACATTCAATTTTCACTAAAAGTACGAGCAGGAGCGGCTTTAGGATAGGGCGCGGTTGAGCGACTGCCCAGGGGCGCCAGATAGATATAAAGGAGCGCCGCATCAAATAGACCGAGGACATCAAGTGAGTTGCAGGGAGCCGAGTGAATTCTAGCAAATAAGCTCCTATCTATCACGGAGAAATCCATAATTCCCGCAGGATTTTGAAACTAAAGTTGCGGGCGTCTGCTAGTAGGTAATCATCAATTTTTGTGCGTATGGGTTTCAATGGGAGAGGGGCGCCGCCAAAAACTCGCCCAGAGGCGCTGGTACTAAAGCCGGCACTGAGTACGAGTATATCATTATAGTTTCTAACTAAGTTGCTTTCGGGTAACTAGGGAAATCAGTAAAGGAATAATATGTTCGTACAAGTCTATTCTAACCTCAACGCAAAAAGAAGGATGTTATAAGTTTGACTTCGATGTCTGCCTGTGACATCGTAGCAAAATGATGGACCGACTTCGATATGTTTTTTTTTTTTTTGGAAAGCCAATTTCCTGGCGATGGTCCTTACTTCTTAGCTATGTTAACATCGTTCCAAAAGTGTAAGAGTATCAGCTCTTTTCTAAAATGATATAAGGCATGTTTAATTACAACAATAACAAAAAATAGGGGCGTTATAAGTTTAACGTCTTGTTGTGAAAAAATAGCGTTTTGGTATTTTTTGATTGAATTTCCAAATTTCCAACTATCCTCATTTTCGTAATAACCCAATAACGTGTTTTATTACTGTCTAACAATAAGATGTCCATATAAAAAAAATGTTTAGTACACAATTCTACAAATCAATATCCCACAAAATCAAAATATTATTACGCTATCGCTTCAGGGATATCTATGTCCTTGATTAAAAGTTATACATATACAAAACTTATTTGCGTAAAATCTTGAAAAATATTTCACTTCGCATAAAAAAATCAACAACCATATAAACTATTAAATGTTTAATATTCTTTTGATTTTTTGTGTAGATAATAATTTTTAAAAGTACAAAAAGGAACCTGTTATATCAGTCAAAAAATAATTTATTTAATACATAATATTGAAAGTGTCGAATGTTAGATTCCTTATACACCCAATAACTGGCGTTAGGACTTAAGTTGAAACCAAAATAAGTACCTAAACAGTGGCTGCCAGACGACTTATAAGTTGCTTAGTTTTGTTCTAGAAAAATACTTCCTGCTTTTTGGGTTTTAAAAATGTTAAGAAAATTACTCTGTATTCTGTAATCACCTTGTTTATAATTTTATTATATAATTAAACTAGGTAATCTATCGAAATACATTTGATGTCTTGACAGCAATTTATTAAACACTATGCGTACCAAAAAAGGATTTTCAGAGATTTCCCGCCGTCTGAGAATCCCACAAGCTCTCGAAAGCTCGATACATTTACCAGAGCCAAAATACTCAAGTTTTACAAATGCCTTTTAAGTACAGCGCGGTCTTAGTATTCGAAAGTCGTGGACGTTGGCACAACCTCCAACACCATTTGCAGAAATACTGTAATGTTATCTGGAAAAGAAATAACTTAATTATTTATCAGAATATTTATAATTCCAATGGCAAATAATTGAATCCAAAAACATTGCAGAAGTTAAAGGGAACGTGTTGGGAGTTTATTTTTACGCCCTACGTATCCGACGCATGACGTCATTGACGTAACCCTTGCGCACTCTGACGCAAAGTTGATAGCACAATGACTCTAGTAATCGAATGTCTGTGGTACGGATATTTTTTTAACTCCAGGCTGCTACTACGAATTTCTTGTAATAATGGTCAAGTTGACGATACTAAGAGATACTGCTTGAGAAGGAGCAGTACTTCCTAAAGACTAACAAACTGAAAAAACTGCAGAACATTTGTATATTCATCTTTGGTTTGGCTACATTCAGGCCCCGATACTGCAAGCGGCGGGGCATTTGCCCAGAGCGGCAAAAATGAAGTGTGACAAAATTTATTTAATTGGTCCAGTAGATTCGGAGAAAGTTTACTGTGACAGATAGACATTCGAGAGATCTTACAAGGGTTCCGGGTTTCATGGGTTTTATACGTTCGGAATCCTAAAAAAAGTATTTTTGGTGTATGGCAAAATTTATCTTTGTCCAGAGTGGCGATATTGCTACCTACCTGACATACGGTATACCTATTTGATCAGGATAAATCCTAACGCTCTTTCCTTTTATATTGTCAATAAAAGGAAAGAGCGTTAGGATTTATCCTGAGCAAATATATCGTATGACAGTATAAACGCTATCATACTTGAGTTAATCAACTTTCTTGGTAGAAACGTTAAGTATTATATTCGAGCTGATAACCGATTTGAATTTCCAGTCAACCGCATAGGTAAAATACAACCGTGTACCTATTGAATAAAGACTATCTATTCTATCATATGCTGAAACCTTGTGACTCACCCATAAACGGCAGCGAGTATCCCCACTTGACGAAGGGGACGTAGACCAGCAGGCCGCCGAGGATGAAGGCGCCCGCGTACAAGTACTCCCACTGCGGCTTGTCGATGATCGGCGCGACCACCAGGTACGTCGACACGATCAGCACCACGTACGGGATTATTATTGGCACCTACAATTATTTGTTTGGTTGACTACTAACTCATTTTGAGCAAATCTGGCGCAATAGGGTATTTATATTTTTACTATAATGTGAGAAAAAATAAAAAAACAAATAATATACAAAAAGTTTATAAACCAATTAAATGAACTGTCTTAATTAGTGTTTTTTGTTTTCTGTTCCTTTAAAAAAACAAAACGACATCGCATATAGCGTTTTCGCGCGAAAATTTTAAATGTAATGTAGGTACGTAACTAATGCATTAAACCTACGACAAAAATTAAAAAAAGCTATGTAAAAAAGTATCATGACAAGTCTGAAGTCCGATCTCCTTATCAGTATATTCATATCACAGCATATTTGGAATTGTTTACTTAGGCATCTACATAAGTCAACTATTCTGTGGTCACGCCAATCTTAATATTTATGAGTTTTTTAATAGCTAGTAAGTTAATTAATGAGAGAAATGAACCCAGCTATTTCTTTCAGTAATTAATTTTGGATAAGAAATACTTATTTGTAAGCATATTAAGTACCTACATATTCATTAATTGCGTCTTAGTAATTTAGTCTTAAATTTATAATAGGACCGTCTTGAACCATGGCGCAGAATTCATACAATAAAATAAAATCCTTTTAAAACCGACAGTGCCAGAGAGGTTTAATTATTAAATACAATTGAATCATTTAACTATATCATTTCATTTACTTAATGTTATTAAAATAATAGGATGACCCAAGTCTAACCTTGTACGGTCGAGGCGCGTGGGGCTTCGTGTATCTCATAACAATGAGGGCGAGCATGGCGCCGCCGTAGAATATCCAGGCAGTGAATGAAAAGAAGTCTATCAGAGAGTCTATCGTCCCGTACAACACCATCGCTGCTGCGATCAACGACTGAAATATAAACAGATTATAAAGTCACTAACAATGATTAGGTTTCGAGCTTTGGACTGAAGAATAAGAATTTTTGGCTAAAAAAATGTCTCGGTATTTAAAATTTTAAAAGTGCAACAACTAACGGACTTTCAATAAACATTAGTGTCCTGTCCGAACAACTCGTGATTTTTATTTTAAAAATATCTTGTAGTCCTTTGAAATTTTAATTTTGTTTTTAACTTTTTTAATTTTTAATTTAGGGCAAAAAGTTATACAAACATATTTGTAGGCAAAACAATTCGCCAATGTAAGACGCATAGTTTCCGAGATATCGCGAAGAAGGCGTTTTCATCTATTTTTTCAAGATGGCGGCCGGGGAGGACAAGGGTGGCGACCCCACAAACTAGAGGTTAAGCTTCAATTGACCTTCCACACATGTCCCAAAAATAAAATTGCGTCCTCTAAAATATGCAATACTCGGTCCTTAAATTTGTAACATTTCAATGAACTATTAGGGGTGTAATGGAAAGATATAACTTTAGAGTTTTATAATTTGTGTGTCTTAAAACGATAACAAATACAACAAACACAGATGATGCCATCAAAAAAGGTCTAACCTAGGTTCTGAAGTGATTTTCACATAGGTATTGTTTATACAGTTGAATACGTTACGTATATACCAAAATCAAGTAATTCTTTTAAAATTTACATCATGCCCAAAGTACCTATTTAAATATGATCTATATTTTATCCTGCAGGATGAAAAGACCCATGAGTAGAGAGTAAGTATTATCAATATCTCTACAATTTACGAAACGCTGATTTAGAATATTATTTATGTATAAGGTTATAAATGTTTTACGTGGAATATCAGCCCAGGAGCAGGTGTGAAGCGACGCACGTGGACGTACGACAGGATATCCAGTAAATGTCCTTCACGAGACGCCGCAAAGCATAACCTGCAAAATATGTTTATATTTTTAAATGTAACCTTATAGGAAATACAGATGTCGAGAAAACATACATTAGCCATGTTCATTAGACATGACAAAGAAAAACGAGTGAGTTTTCGAAAAAGCTTATTGTTTGTCCATCCTAAAAACGATTAGGTACATTTAAATAGTTTCTTTATTATATTTCAATTACCTACTTAGGGTTTAGGGGTAGGTATTCTATTATAATTATTTTAATCATTTTGTCTTCTTGTAACAAATGACATTTTTAACACTAGTCATGACAGTAATTTCTCTTTTAAAATTATGCGTATCAACACGACCACTACTTGTATCTAAATCTGTTAAAACAGTTGTTTAAAATTTATCATTGTCAGCTCCAAAATAACTTTTGGCGCCATTATAAATAAGCTAATTCTCGTCATAGTATCATTTATTGTACGAATAATCCGCACAACTGATTCACGAATATTTGACGGTCCACGAACCAGATAGGTACACACATAGGTAGGTTCATAATATTTTAATATGCAACTGTCTAACCAAGCATGACCATGCAAAATACCACTACCTAAACGGTACATGATTCTGAGAAATGGACCATTCGTACCTATTCGTATTATCCGCAAACCGAATCCTATTAAGGATAGAAGTGTCATGTTTTCTTAAAAGTGCAGATTGGACGATGATGTAATTAATAGCAACGAGTAGGTGATCATATATATGATTTAATACATGGGAGTTGGTATTTTCAAAGTAAGCTCCTAAAGAATTAATTGAACATTATTTTTCAAATAGTTGACGAAAGAATAGGCCACCTGATGCTAGGGGAAAATTTAAATTATCATCTTTAATAGAGCAACACCTAGCAGATAGCAGACCAATGAGGCCGTAACTAAAGAGAAACAAGCATGCCGATATTTTCCCAGAGGAGTTCGTCTCGTGTCACAAAGAACACTACAATAACATCTCCAGAGAATGCTTCGGTTTATTAGTGAAACATGGAGGTTAGATGGTAGGTATGTTTTCTGTTGGATATGGATAATGGACTCCTGTGACGAAAGTTACGCCTGCTTCCTTAAGTACAATTTTTTTCTCTAACAGATAGCTGTATTCAAAAACGATTAGATGTACTAGATCTTTACGTCCATGTGTGCATGTGGCAAATGGTAGAAACAACTTGCAATAAGAAATATCCTAAAAATTGCAATATGGGGTTTCAAGGTTATGCTACACAACGGACGAGACGGAACGGGACGGCGATGCGACGCTGGCGGGAATTATTGAGTTGTGTTTTGTACTACTAAACAGAGCCGTCGCGCTCGGCGTGACATTGTGTTTGACGTGTTCTATATTAACTATTAATTGTATATACAATGGCTTACGTAACGCCAGCGATGCGTCGCATTCCCGTTCTGTAATCTTAAGGGGCGGATATACAGATAACGCCAGTGCCTCTTTTGTTGAAATGTATATGGACGGTGTTGTATATGACCATGTTGTGGTTAGTGATTATAACTAACCATAACTTGGTCATTTGCTTGCATTATAGCATTAGAATGTCGAAACTTACCTTCCCGCAACAAACAAAGTTCCATTAGCAGAACCAAAGGTGGAGATAGTGACAGCGAGGGGCATCAGCCAGGCCATGGGGCCGAGCAGGCGGTTGCCGAAGGTGACGGCCACCGCGCCGCTGTCTGCCATCTCGCTGACCGACATGACCGCCAGGTACGACACGTTCACCAGCGCGTAGCACAGCGTCACCAGTGGGATGCCAATTATTATGCTCATTGGAAGGTTCCTTGAAAAATCACTCGTGGATTACCTACTTTGATGCTGTGGCGTGCACAAGGCATTGATACTGGGTTAATTTTAGCACTCCACTAAAGTATTTCAAACATGAAATTTCGATAATTTTGTTTGAGATAACGTCGTCAGTTTTAGGAATTTTTACCTAAAACTGAAAACAAAAAAGATTCGTGATTTTTAAAAAAAGAGTGTCACCAGAACTGTCTGTTGTACCTACTTAGAACTTCAACAAAGTGCACGCCATTGCTTTAATGATTTTCGAACTTGTACACATTGATCGAATCATTAATAATAGTGTTCGTAAATTTTAAATTTATACATATAAATTAATATTATATGTATAAATTTAAAATTTACGAACACTAAAGTATTACAAAAAATAAAAGATGTCCCTATATAATATAAAATTCACAAAAAAAAAAAAAAAAAATTACTACGCAATGTTTAAAACATTTTTTATAGTTTTTGAGATACAGTCATTGTTATTAACGAATGTTAAGGTAAATAAAATAACCTTACAATAAAAATAACGATTGTCACTTACTTGGATGGGTTTTTAATTTCCTCAGTAACATAGTTAAGGTTATTCCAGCCGTCATAGGCCCAGAGGCCGGTGTAGAAGGCTGCGGCGATGTTGCCCAGAGTCGCCGTGCTACTGGCGAAGTTGGGCTCCTGTAAATGTCGCGTATTACCTGCACCATACGGACACAACCTCCTGTCAGTCTATTCGCAAGTATGAAATACCCATTATGATTGAAACAACATCGATGATACATATTTTATGCCATGGATAAATGTTATTGGATGACGACATTGAATGGTTTTGTTTGTAGCGATGAGAGTATAAAGGATCTGCTACATTGTACAGTGTAATTGGATGTAGGTACTCGGTTTAGTGTACAGTTTGAATACGTGGTTGTTTAACTGTTTTAAGAACTAACATAGGTAACTGAAAACTTAGCAGCCCTCTATAAATTATCTCACTCGTTATTGGGAACGGTGGTCAATAAACTATTCCATCGTAGGAACCTCCATCTACTCACATCTACCTATATGAAAGAGGGGCGCTGGATGATTCACATATTTAAGACTCAGGTATCTGGTAATCTTTTTTATCTTTAACTATCTTGTATACTCAGGTAACTCTACTTTTCTATCTTTATCTGATAAAGAAAATCTTGAAAATCCACTAATTATTAGACTTTAATAAGTACAATGAAAAAAAATATGAATTTCATGTGATCTTTTTTCAAAAATAACGGTTATTGAATTGATACCCACTTACATATAATCTAACGCCTCTTCCAACACTATATTTACAAAGAAACATTACTTTGCTTTACGGTTTGATTCATCGCAAAGGAATTCGGAAATTTGGAATCATGTAGCAGACCCTTCATTAACGTGTGATGAAATGCCTATCGTGAATGTGTTTGTGTTGCCGTGTGTATTACCTAGTATCAATTTGTATGCTCCCCCGCAGACGATTATAGCAATCGCTACCAATTTAGCCGCAGTAAAGATGTTTTGGACATTCGTCGCTAGATTCACACTGTAGCAGTTGACCGCCAGTATCATTACTAGAATTGGTAGAAAACTTCTGTTAAGTGCATGAAACAAAACATACAAAATAATGTAAAGTAACAACAGCACATCACCAACAATAAATATCATCTGGAGGTAAGTACATATTTAGTTACATTTCATTGAAATTCTAATTGAACCCATTCAGACCCTGTAGCCAAGTGGCCCGTCGATTCTCTTTCTACGATCGCAAACGCTTCGAAAACTAGAAAAATGTATGGATATGACATTTACATCGACAGGTCACGTGATCAAGATCTGTCATTCCTATACATTTTTCTAGTTTTAGAAGCGTTTGAGATCGTAGAAAGAAAATCGACATGCCACATGGCATGGCTACAGGGGCAGGTTTTTCGACAATTATTTCATACTTTGCAAAGTGTGCACTATATAATCTCTTATTTAGGTACCGTACAAAGTACTTAGTTCGCTGTTTACTGACTATACAAATATATCAGTATTTAGATTTGTGAACCAATGGAAAAAAATATCAAGATGATATGCATAAAAAGAAATACCAATAGATATGACGGCCACAAGTTTGACAAGTGAATCAGGTGGCTCGCATTCTGACACGAAGGGTTCCACGGCGTACTTGGCGAAGGTCAGGCAGATGATGGCCATTTGGGAGGGCTTCAAGACCAATGTCGATACCTAGAGTAAACAAAATGTATGAAGTTTGTTTTATAAGCTTTGATTACACTCCAAAGATAAAATTCTTCATTATTAATTCAATGTTTACACCTTCATAAAAATGTTAGAAAAGTAATTTAACCCAGTAAATAGTAATTTACATACCTACTACGAATAAAATTTTTAAATACTTGTAAAAAAGAAAATATCACTGTCTAGGAACTTACCCATGAAAACAAAAATGCAGGAGGTCCACCGAAAGCGTCCATAAAGTACGCGTACTCGGCTCCAGAGGATGTATTCATCGTTCCTAGCTCCGCATAAGCCAGCGCTCCTGTTGACAATTAGAATTTGGTAAATAGGTAGGCATTTTATGCTTTGCCAGCACCATTATCGATGCATATAAGACTTGTATTATGTGAGGGGACCGTCCAGATTGGTACACAAAAATGATTATTTTCAAGCGATTTTGTGTGGTTATACTCTGTTACAATAATATTATGCACCTTGATGCTTTACAGTTTATGGGGCGGGACGGCGACGCGACGCTTCACGCTGTCGTGTGGTGAGCAGGATTGTAACTAGTTGATATAAAACACGCCACACAGAGCCGTCGCGAACAAAGGAGACCGGAAAGCTACAGGCCAATAACTCTCCTCCCAACCACGTCCAAGGTATTCGAGGTGCTACTCTTGCAGCAGCTGTCGCGCTATGTTACGCTTAGACCGGAACAGTTTGGGTTCCGGGCGGAACATAGCACTACTCTACAGCTCGCAAGAGTCCTGCACCTCTTCGCCACCGCAGTGAATAAAAAGGAGACTGCTATAGCGGCCTTCCTAGATATGGAAAAGGCCTTCGACCGCGTATGGCACGAGGGCCTGCTCTACAAACTAGTGAAGGCCAACATTCCGAAGAAAATAATGAGAATACTGAAATCCTTCCTCACAAACAGGAAATTCAGAGTCAAAACAGATGGAGAGCTCTCTGAAGAGTATGAAATAACAGCCGGAGTCCCACAAGGCAGCTGTCTGTCTCCTGTACTATACGCCGCATTCACAGATGACATCCCAGCCCTACCAGGCACAACACTAGCGCTGTACGCAGATGACGCGGCGTACATTACCACGTCGCTAAATCATGAGCACGCCGTCAAAAAACTGCAACGCACACTCGACGCTCTACCTGATTGGCTCGAGAAATGGAGACTGTCTGTGAATGTGGCCAAAACACAGGCAATAACCACGGGCCATGAAACCAAATGGCACGTTAAATTGAAGTTCTATGGACAAGATATAAAGTGGTCAAGCACAGTAAAGTACCTCGGCCTTACTATAGACCGCAACCTCAGCATGAAGCCCCACATTAAAAGCGTGGCAGCGAAGGCAGCGATCGCTACTCGACACCTCAGACCAGTGCTCTCCTCGCATTTACCGCTCCGGACGAAGATTGGGGTGTACAAGACATATGTACGCCCCATTCTCACATACGCCGCGCCCGCCTGGTACGCTCTCGCGAAGGAGAGCAACCGGAAGACGCTCAGAGCGAAGCAGACCATAGCTCTCAGAATAATCGCGAACGCTCCTCGATACGTCAGGAACCTCACCATCTCGAGGGACCTGCGTGTCGAGGACTTAGACGCAGTTATACACCAACTGGCGCTTAGAGCCTTCTCCAAAGCCGATACGTCGCTGCTCCCCCATATAAGGGACATTGCGCCGTACCACGCTCGCCCACCAGACCGAAAGGCGTACCCCAGGGATATACTCTAGGTAGAGTCACCCAATGAGGCTACATGCTGAGGTTGCCATTCAGGCGACCTCACCAAATCCACGAGAGGAAGAAGACGAAGAAAATGCGAAAAGGAGTACCATAAACGCCCCCACCCGGGGGCACATCCAATGACCGCGCCATATTAATGGCGTGCGAATGAACACCACACGCAGGAGGCATAGCCTCGATCGTGTATACCCCCAGACTCATACGGGTCTGTGAGAAGAAGCAACATGGTCGCGAACAATGCGCTGCAAGCAGCCGTGTCACGTCGCCGACACACCCGACGGGAATACAACAAGAGCCAGACGGGACAGGGCGTGAGCGAAGTGCGAGCGCAACGGTAGTTTGTTTGAGATCTCCCTACACGTGATCCCGGTAACGGGATACACGTCACGCTCGCAGTGTGACGTCGCGTTGCCGTCTTGCCCCGTCCACTGTCTGCCCAAACCATAAATGTAGGCGATTTGATTCTTTCTCTCTTTCTTTATTCCTATTATAAAGAGGTCCGTGATACCAAGCAATATAACCATTTGATAAATCAAACGCGGTTCAAATGTCCTTAATACTCACCTAGCAGCGAGAGCAGACCGCACGCCATCCATATGATGAAGCTTATGCCCACTGAGCCGGTGCGCTCCAAAAGCCCAGAGGGCGACACGAATATACCAGAACCTAAACATAAAAACAATACTTAGATAATTAGGTACGAGTAAATGCATAATTATTTTAAGAGCTTTGATAGCCCAGTGGATATGACCCCTGCCTCCGATTTCGTAGGGTGTGTGTTCGAATCGGGTCAACTTTTCAGTTGTTTGCATTTTAAGAAATTAAATATCAGGTGTCTCAAACGGTGAAGAAAAAACATCGTGATGAAATCTGCATACCAGAGAATTTTCTTAATTCTCTGCGTGTGTTAAGTCTGCCAATCCGCATTGGGCCAGCGTGGTGGACTATTGGCCTAACCCCTATCATTCTGAGAGAAGACTCGAGCTCTGCAGTGAGCCGAATATGGGTTGATAATGATGATGATGATAATTATTTTAGACTATAAAATTTAAGCACAACTTTTATTTGCCTGAATGTTTTTATATTTTAGAATCATCATCATCATATCAGCCGATGGACGTCCACTGCATTACATAGACCTTTTTTAGGGACTTCCAAACATCACGATCGAGAGCCGCCTGCATCTAGCAAATCCCAGCGAGTCGCTTGATGTAGTCAGTCCATCCGGTGGTCGATCAACACTGAGCTTTCTAGTGCGGGGTCGCCATTTCAGCACCTTGGGCCCCAACGTCCATCGGCTCAGGCACTGAGGAATTTCGGACGAAAAGATATCGCAAAATTTCCCCAATGCGGCCCAGACAAGTTAGATTAGACGGTTCTTTACCTCTTTCTCGAAATTGGACCTACCTAACTGGACCACATGTAGTTATGTATTCGTCTACAATTTCGAATACAACGTTCGCAACTATGAGTATGAGTGAGTGGAGCGATACATGAGCATTACGCATTATTTTCGTTTTGGCCATGTTAATTTTCAGGCCCACCAGTTGAGAAACTGTTGAAATCATTGAGCATGGTACTAAAGTCAACCAGAGTCTCTGCTATGATGATGATGATGATTAAAAAAGCTGAAAGGTTTTCTGTTCTAGAGTCACAATGGAAACTCAACAACTGGACAAAGTGCCCCTATTAAAACCGTTAGTTATGAAGATACTCAATACTTAGATACGTATTTACCTACTAGCATGTTGGTCAAAAGGCTCGAGCAAATATTTAATTAAAGGTGTCATATTCTATTGCAATTATCCGAGGTGTCTATTCCAAGAACAAACGTGGAGCCTTTGTATGGATATAGCATTACATTACAATGTCTTTAAAGATAATAACAAATTACCACAAGATTATTTTTCTGTTTGATAATTCTATTAACTTTTCTTCATTATTCCCGTTTAACTTCGGAAATGTTATAGTCTACATAAAATGTTTTAGTTTACCCTAAGAAAAATATTTTTAAAAAAAGAAATTATTGTACATACTACTCGGACTATCAATAGGTTAGGTAGGTACGAGTAGGTATATTAATAGAAAACCTAATAATCCTTATGAGCAGATTTTCATGCGATTTTCACCAAAAGATAGAGTTATATGAGGAAGGTTTAGTTAATCTGTCAAGGTTTTGTGTAAATCGGTTGAAAAATAAAAAATAAACCCGCTTGAGATTCATAAAATACGTCGAAAATAATGCAAAATAAGTATTTTATCTTGGACTAAAAAATGGACACGTGCAATTGAAGATGAAAATAATTAATATGCCTTAAAGCAGGGTTTCTCAAACTTTCCAAGTGACAGCGAACCCCTTACTAAATAATTGACGACCCCCCCCCCCCCTCCCCCCAAGAAAACCACCAAACGTCAACCAAAAGAAATGTCTTTGAAATATTAATGTGATGCTTGTTTCATGTCGCAAATGGATTCAATGGTAGGAGTAATTTTGGACAATTTTAACCTTAATTCTGACGGTATCAGTTATCAAGCCACCATTACATGAATCTTATTGCGAACCCCCTGCCGTCGAATGGCAATCCCCTAGGGGTACCTACTTTGAGAAACCCTGTCTTATAGAATCAATTTTCTTGCGAACAAAGTTGCGGGCAACCGATAGGGAATAAAAAAAATAACACGATAATATTCTAAATGATCAATAATTTAATATTTTTTAAAAGCTGCTGTTTTTATTAATTTCCTTTCATAGCAATGATCAAAAGATGAAAAGCACAAGATTCAATGGCAATCTCGTTTTTATGGCTTCGTCCTGTGCCAATTGAACGCAATACATTCACGCCAATTAAGTGCTGTGTAGTATAGTATGCGGGAGGTATTTATTTTCTTTAATTAATTTGCCTCAATACGACATTGCAATGTTTACACACCATTTATAAATGGGTTACGTTGTGAGATATTAAAACAGTGGGGCATGTATTTAGCTCATTGTGTTAAAGACGAGACAATGGTAAACTCGTACGAGGTTATGAAACACTAGGACGCTCGCAAAAATAGGTATAGCTTTATCTCTTTAAGGAGTTAACCCATAAGTGTGAAATTTTAATTTTATTTAAATATATTTTTTTTTTTTTACCTATAATGGATCGTCTATCATCATCATCATCCTACAACCTACCATTAAAAACAAATCCTTGGAAAATGGCTTATCTATACTAGCATTATGTAGAGGAACGATTTATTTGTGTTTGTTTGTTTGTTTATTGAATAGGTTCCCAAACTACTGAATCGATTTAAAAAAATCTTTTACTATTGGGGAGCTACATTATACCCAGTATAAACAAGCGCTTAGCTGCAATCACGCCTGATGGTAAGCGATGATGCAGCTTACGGTGGAACGCGCTTGCCTAGAAGATGCCTATTCTTTTGACTTGATACCCATATTGTAGGTGGTGGGTAAAACAGAAGCTGTAAGAGCTTTCCTGGTGCTATATACCTGTAGGCTATTAGGTATTTATCCCCGTATTCCTACAGGAACGGTTACTACGCGGGTGAAAGCATGATACTAGCGGTTGCTAGTATTTTCATATATCCAACATCTTTCCCCAGGATAGAATTATCAAAATTCTTGAACCATTATATGATTGTAGTACATATTGCGGTAATTGGTACATTGATTTTTAAAATGTAAGAATTTGGTAAGATCCTATTAGAGCAGCTTTTGATACTCTACTCTAGTCATAGAGAGATAACTTGCTTAAAGACCTTGGCCTCTCTAGAAGTGCAGCTAGTTCTATATTAGAACGAGTATCCAAAGCTGCTCTAATAGGATCTTACCAAATTTGGATAGGTAGGGAGAACAACACGAGCAGAGAAGGGGAGTGTTGATCGATCGTCAAGGAATTCCTTAACCCTACATCCAGTAGTCACAAGTCCTGGACTTTGCTTGGTGTTTTTCTCTCTACCACGCGATGGACCCGGCACCTGCTCGGTGAATCCATGGAATGCTAAGATATTCGTCTCTCATAGTGGTATTAATAGTGCAATCTCTTTTCGCGGACGATATCGCGTGCGTCTGCTATTAGGTTAAGCTTACCAATCATAGTGCCGACGATTAGAGCCACCCCACTGAAGAGTCCCACCCGTCTCTTGAGGTGAACAGGGTCGTCCGCAGCTGCGTCCGACCCCTCCAGCTGTAAAACAAGCACAACTTAGACCCACACGTCTAATTTTCTCACTAGCTGATGATGATGAAACACTAGCGTTCACTATGGTTCGTGCGAAGTAGCTTGGTGTGGGCAACAGTTGCCGTATAACATTCATAATACACAGGTACTAATATCGTGTATCACAGAAAACTTTCTAGAGTAAAATGAACTGTCACCCGCACTCTGCTACAACGCACGAGCTGTAGTGTTTCTTCATTATTATTTTAGCGACCTACTCCAGACCTGTTCCAATGAGAGTTGGCGGGCTTATAGTGATAATGTTAGACCACTATCAGATGTTAATAGGAATGGCCGGGACCAATGGTTTAACGTGCTCTCCGAGGTACAAGGTACCACTACCACCTTCAGGATGAGAATTTAAAAAAAAATCTTAGAAGTAAGAAAAATTCAGTTTCTCTTAGTCCGACTAAAAATACAGATTGACATGATTAAAAAAAATGAGTTTTATATAACTATATACCTATATGTACTTCTTTTATCATTCCAATTATTTTGTAAGACACAAAATTTTGTTTTAGTATAGATCAATTTATTAAATAAAGTTAGGTTTAAATTTAGGTTAGGTTTAGGTTAGGTAAGGCTTAGGCTTAGCTTAGTTTTAGGTTAGGTTAGGTTAAATTTAGGTTAGGTACTTGTACCGACTCGTAAATCTATGGTATCAAACTTATGCATGACGGATAGGTCCGTTATAAAATCAACGCATAATAATTATATTCCATTGTTCCAAAGCTATAGAGATCGTCAATATACCTACCTAATGTTAAATGCATTGTACAAGTATGTTAGAAAAAAAATCACCTACATCTTACTATCGGTGTGTTACCAAAAATAATATGTAAAACCTACGTAATATTATATGAATTACGTAGGAAACTTCCTACGCACGGAGACATCATTATGAGACACTTTAAATATCTTGAAACTTTTTCATACTCCTCAAATAAACAAATCTGTTTCTTATCTAATGTTTTGGGAAAGTTGTAACACCTACACGTACATAATTTGTAAACATTATACGTACACGTATTACGAAACGAATCATAAATATTTCACTTTAAAAATGAAAATTTCCTTGGCCCAAATGTACAAAAATAATTATAAGTATTTTTACGTATGTCGTTGTTGAAATACTAATACAGTTTATTTTATTGCTCATGCGTTAGATGTAAAGAAGGCAAGTAATGTTTCAGGGATGGGATTCTGCTATTTTACCTATACTTATCGATGTACCTAATATTCGCCTATAACAAGTTATATTAGAATTTGAACCTTATTTCTATGGGATGTCTAGTATTCTAGTATAATATGTCACTAACAACGAAGTTGCCATGGAAATGAGCGATGTCACATCGCTGTAAGTGTACAGAATGCAGGGGCAGACTGCTCTGTAAACCGTTAAAGTCTGACATTATAAATTTTACTGTGTAAAAAAACAAAGTCCTCCGCCACGTAGGTTTCTATCAGCGGCGAAGAGTTCATGCAAGCCGCTTCCCGCCGGGTTACCTTTAAAAATCCATGCATATTCATTGTTGTACTGTATCTAGATATATGATGAACCGGAGTTTGTATCACGCTGTATGAATTTCCTTCTCTTTGGAACGGCTTCATCTAAATTCCATCCTTCGCCACTGGTACCTATGTCTGTTTATTCGCTATTAATTCGAAGACTACTGAACGGTTTTTCATGCAATTTTATAGATGGAGAGATTTATGAAGAAAATTTATGTACGTTTATAATTTGTCAAGATTTTAATTCGATTAAATATCACGATATTCTTTATAAGTGCCGAAAAAAAGCCACCTTTCAAGGGAGTTTCATCAGAAACGCTGTCTAAACCCTTTAAAATATAACAATACAACAATAATGGGATATTCAGTTTTTATACAATGGATCGCATAACGAAAGCAAAGTTACGGGCGTCTGCTTGTTTACATTAATAAAATGGAATGTGTGCAATGTTGTGCTTAAATTGTCATTTATAAAAGCAATTAAATCATTTGGTAGTCAGTTATTTATTTTAATTTCTTGGCGATGTTGCAATGCTGACAAATCAATAAAAACAAGGTTAATATACCGTGTCCATTACCATCTGATATTATTATTTGTAAAAGGTCGATGAACTTTATTATCACAACAAATATGAAATAGAAAGCTAAAAGCTTCCATCCAACTCTTTCAGTAAATCTTTCATGACCTAATTATGAAGCATTAGCGAAATAATAATATTGGAAACGTTAAATCTTAATGAACGAGATTCAGATTTCGTAAAAGCGTAATGAAGTTCCACACGTGGAACTAGCAAAAGCCCGCAATTTTGTTTGCGAGAAGATCATTTTATGGAAGAAAATATAGTTAGTATAAAGTGTTAAATAAAATGACCTTCAAAAGATATATTTTTACTTTTTTGTAGGTCTATAAAAATGGAAAATTTTCACCAGAAAACAGAAAATCTTTTCTTGAATGCGTTTTATTTCCAAAGGGTCTCCATTTTCGAAAGCTCACACGCGGTTTGGTTTTTTGACACTACCAACAATCGTCATATTTCAGTTAATTCACAATAAATCTTGACATATTATATACCGAAAGCTTTCTCATTAATCACTCTATATGTACATTATACTGGTGGGAAACGCATGAAAATCCGTTCAGTCTTTGAGTTTTTCGGACAGACAGAGGACTTTGTTTTATCATATGTATAAAAATATATATGCAATTATATATAACGAGTTTATTGTAGTATTTCACAAGTACACAAGTTACTGAATCAATAAAAGTAATTTATGTACAAAAGGTACAAAAATAGATGAAGAAAAAATAACGTGAGTCACCGAGATGAAACTGCGTTGGTAACGTCAAGCGAAAACACCAAGACAAGACACCAATCACGTACGCAGTACCCCTATTACGTATCTCGGTGTAGCATTCAAATACCCCAAGACCGTGATGGACCTGCCAATGCATAGCTTGCAATGTTAAAAACATTTACTTAGTCGAGGTTACTACACCATTGATGAGTTAATGATAAATATGCTTGGAGACCATTGGATCAGCGTCCACCTTCACACAGGAAGTACAACTATAGAAAATTGTAATGTTGTCATCGATTGTAAATTATAATATTGTCTGTTTTTTTTAAAAGAGCAACTGTTGAGTTTCTTGCCGGTTTCTTCTCAGCAGAACCTGCCTTCCGAACCGGCGGTAGAATCTTTACAAATAGTCAACTGACGTATCAAAGGTTCCTATAAACTGAGCCTACTTGAATAAATGAATTTTAAATAATAAGTCACTTCATCATTTTTCGTTGTATTTTCGTTTTTGTGATCATCTACAGAGCCGTGATAGCCCGGTGGATATGACCTATGCCTCCGATTCCGGAGGGTGTGTGGGTTGGAATCCGGGGCATACACCTCCAACTTTTCAGTTGTGTTGTGTTTAAGAAATTAAATGTCACGTGTCTCAAACTGTAAAGGAAAAACATCGTGAGAAAACCTGCATACCAGAAAATTTTCCTAATTCTCTGCGTGTGAAAGAAAGAGCGAAACGAAAGAGAACGATATTTTCGGTTCGCCGCTATTGGTCGACAATGTCTTTTTTTCACGAGTAGGAGAAGAAGCAAGTTAGTAAAAGCTAGGCTAGTTGTAAAGAGGTCACGAGCTGTACCTTGTCTCCTGGGTTGGCGTTGCCGTCGGCGAGCGCTCCCGCCGCGCCGTCCTCGGCGTCGCAGTCGGCGGCGCACCCGCGCCACACCAGTCCGCCTTCGCGTGCGCCCCCTGCGACACACAAATACCTATTGTAATCATCATCAAGCTTTGTACTCATGTAGTGTAATATAATATTATCATTAACATCATTATCATCATCAGCATCATCATCGCCTTTTACAAGGACTTCCAAACATAATGATCCTGAGCCGCTTGCATCTAGCGAACGCTGTTTGTTCCTTATACGTTAATGATTGTTCAAATGTCGTCAGTTCATCATCATTATCAGCATATTATAACGCCCCACTTCACGACCAAGGAGAGGGAACATAGAACTTAAGCCTACCACGCAGCTACGTGGTAATGTCTGACTCACTATGGATCACTGTCAGACTGCCACACACGATCAAAGGGGAAAGGCCACCGGCCCATACAACGCCGGCCTAGGAAAACCAGGTATACCCCCGTGTAAAAGTGTATGGAGATGATAATATGATGTATAAATAAGTATGTAGTTAAATAATTGGTGTAGTAAAAGTATGTTAGTTAAAGAAAAATGCTCTTTTTGTCACTCTTCTAGGGCAAATTGTTCGCCGGTGTACCAAACCGGCGAAGTAACATTAGCAGCTGTATTTTTTTTGTATCATTATTTTCTATTACCAACAAGCTTAACAAACAATAAAACGAACAAACAAATCAGTTATAACTCTTCAAAAAATATCGTAATACTCAGGCTGTATGGTCAACGATTTTAGCTTGTCCCCGTTGTGGATAAATTAAAGTGTCGTAAGACGTTGAAGCAAACTTTTTTTTAATAAAATAATGATTTCATTATTAAAGTAGAATTATCATGATTTTTTTAGATATAAGTAAACTGCCAGCTGATAAGGGTAGGTTTCAAAATATCGAAGTATTGTCATTGTTATTGTTTCGAAATTTTTTTTCACTTTCCACATCTATAAGCGCGCTGCTAATTTGATGGTAAACTTGATCGTGTGTGGCTGACCTTATTGTTTATGGCCGTGTTCTTCAAAGCACGGGGGTGGAACATCACCAACTTCCCAACTCTGTAGTCAATGAGTTATTCATTTATAAGGCTATTAGGTATAAAAGAAAACATTAACTCAAAATTCAGTAGATTTATCACTTCTACATCCAAAATCGAATGAGCTCATTTATTCGACCAACTTTTAATGCACTAAATTCATGACTCGACCATTATCCTCATAATATTATTTTGAGTAATGTACTTACATCCTCATGTAAGTAGGCACTTACTCATAAGTAATGAGAATAGAAACAAACGATCAAAATCGAATTTAATAATACGAGTATGTTAGCTAAACTAAATATTTATAATCCGTCCCAATCTAAGCTTTGATAGGTATATTATGCCAAGTATTTTGTAGAATCATTTTACTCTCAATTCTATTACAAGCTATTTCTGTAATATAAAAACAAATCCCCCTAAATATATCCTTTATTTAAGTAATGTCTCCATTTCAAACGACACGTGTATGTATAAATTGCTCGATAATGGTTTTCGAGAGAACAAAAAGCAGAAACGATTGTATTATTCGTGCCAACTGTCGAGACCACCACGAGGTGTTGCAAAGTCGATTATTTTAAAACTACAATCAATTATGTTTCGCGACTAACGCGAGAAAAACAAAAAAAAGATTTTGAAAAATTCAAGGATGGTCTTTTCAATTATAACGTCGGCCGATAATATTAAAAGTTTATATTATTTTAGAAAAAAATCATAAATGTTAGTTACATTGCTTTATAACAAGAAGTCGACCGTGCCGTGATAGCCCAGTGAATATGACCTCTGCCTAAAAGTCTCTGCCTGAAGACTAAATATTTTAATTAAGATCTTGTTTATTTTGAGTATATTTGCCATTTTCTTCTCATACCCCTTCAATAAGTAAGTGTTAGTGACAGTGTGACAATAGTCCAACGTGTGTGACAAATTTCACCCCCTTAAATTGTATAGTTCCGTTTACCTCTAAATTAAAAATCATTAAAATCGGTTTAGCCGTGTTACTTTTGCATTACTATATATAGTCGGGTATTTTGATTTTTTAATTGTAATTACTTAATTTTCCTTTTAGTCGGTATGAATGTAATAAAATAACCTGCGTGTTTAAAAAATAAAGCTTGCATCTTTGAAACAGAAATATGAATTTTTATAATAAGATGTTTGCATATTATTATGTCTAAACTTAATGCGCAAATCGTAACAGGATCACGAGCGCTAATTTTGTTAGCACTAAGCCAAGCCTAAGACCTTAATATTTACTTGTTTGTAATTATCGTCACCTCTAATCGAATTATAGGTATAGCTCAAAGATATACAAAATCCACATAATATGGTAGAGAATATTGCTGAAGAGCTTGCATATTGATTTACTCTTTAAATTATCATGTTAAAGGTCAGGACATTTTTTGCATAAAAAATACCCACAACTCCCCAGCCAGGTCTCCAATTATATTAATCAGTGATTTATTAGTATTTTTAATTAAGCTTTTCTATTTCTGTAACTAGAGAATTAAAAAAACAAGATATGTAGGACAGAAATTATCCTAATATGTAAGATATGATATGAATAATAAGATTTCATCAAGACAAGATTAACAACGTAGCATCATAATCAACCTATTTGGCATTTGGAGCTCAAGCCCACCAGGCTTCTTCAATAATGTTTGGCTTTCCATCCCTATCAGATTTTATTTAAAATAACCGGGATGACCAACTACCTAACTTCTCCGATGCACGGGTAATAGTGAGAATAAAAAGAAAATCTTGTATGAAAGGAAAATTCAAATTAACACCAAGATTCAAACTCTCATTATACAAATCCGCATGGTTAATGGCACTGGACCAACGAGGTATTTTTAATTGAATTAAAGATTAACACTTCAATAGAAGATTCCAATTACAAACGATCTTCACCCATATGTTTATTGGATATATAAAACTTAGTACGTTAAAAACTATGTTGTGAGTAGTTTGCATAAAAACTTTCTGGCCAAACTATTATTAACTATCATTAATTATAGTTTTGCCAGGAGTTTTGTGACAACCTACTTGGAATATATTTTTTCATTCTAATTTTGATATAAAACACCATTTCTTACGTGTAAAAGACAAAGAAAAATTAGTAATCACATATATCACTGAATCTGGGGCTTTCCGAAAAAAACAGCCTAGAGTTTCACTTCAGAAAGCAAAAACAGAAAAAGCAATCTCTTTTTTCCTGAGTAAAGCGTGCACCCCAAAGTTGGAAAAATCCTGCATAGGCTAAGTCACTGGTTTTCTTTCTTTTGTGAGAATTTTTGACAATTTGTTTGGGCCCCTCAACTAATTTTGGTACTAGCCACGCTACGCCACAGCAAATAGGTGAAGGTCGTTTCTAATACGGATCTTGGACATTTTATTTGGTAATACAAATGAAAAACAGCATTACAAATTGATGACATAGCTTAGGTATACAATTGTTAGTTGGTTACAACGGTGAGTGGGTGACTGATCAATATACCATTAAGATGACACAGCGATGTCATTGGACACCGGACGCGATGTAACCAAAACATGGTCTACTGGCTCCGCATCACGTAGCTACCTTGCCATATTGTAAAATACCTACACTACGTAAGCAGGTTTAATAATTGTGCAATGTATAGTCGGAGGATTCATTCCAGTCAGTAAAATGACAAGTACAACTGTCACTGAACTGTCATTTTACTAGTAAACTTACGTATTACTAGTAAATAGACATTTCAGTGGATAGTAAGTGACATAAGTGACGTAAGTAAATAGTGACATTTCAGTAGTAAAATGACATTTCAGTGACAGCTGCACTTGTCATTTTACTGACTGGAATTAATTTTCCGACTATAGATGTGCTTTTGTGTGCTTTAAAATCATATAACTATAGGTAAGCGACTCTCCATACTATAGAGATAATATTTTAAATGAACTTTAAGCCACACTTATCTAAAAATTTTGCATGCGTTAGGAAAACGCTAAAATATCAAGTTCTGTGATATGCTTTTTGCGGCCACAAATAACTTTATTGTGAACCTGTGCTCGTATCCTGGTTTGGGCGTTGTAATATCAGTAAATTCCAAGAAATTGCAAAAATTAAAAAAGAATTGGGAACATATCCCATCCTTATTCCCAAGCACCAAATCCATGTCTATTAAAGCAGATGGCTTATCAGTACCCTGTGGTATGCCATTAATAATAGGTTATATCGGCCTTTGTGGCGCAGTGGTATGCGTTGTGGACTAACAACACGGAGGTCCTGGGTTCGATCACCGGCTGGGCCGATTGAAAATTTCTGGCTGGTGGGAAGTTTTAGCCGTGGCTAGTTACCACCCTACCGACAAAGGCGTAGCGCCAAGCGATTTAGCGTTCCGATACGATGTCGTGTAGAAACCGAAAGGGGTGTGGATTTTAATCCTCCTCTAAACAAGTTAACCAGCTTCCATCTTTAACCGACTTCCAAAAAGGAGGAGGTTCTACGTTCGGCTGTATGTATGTTTTTTTGTTTTTTTTTTTTTTTTTTTTTATGTATGTCCAGCGATAATTCCGTCATTTGTCGACCGATTTTGAAAATTCTTTTTTTGTTTTGAAGGGTTTGATTCCAGGGTGGTCCCATTTTTTTCATGTCAGGATCTGATGATGGCATCCTGGAGAAATCGAGAGGAACTTTCGAAAATCGTAGAGACGGCTAGTGCGTTTGTTAGTGTTTCCATAAGGTATTTTAAACCACTACAATTTTATGAAGGTCTGGAGTTGGTCTGATGATGGAGCCGATACACAGACGATGGAACTCGTCCACGATTTACAGCAGGTACCTTTTGTTTGGGCTTGATTTATTTGTATTGATGAGAACTTTCCACCTAGATGGTTGTGACTGTATTGAGGGTCTGATGATGAAGACGAAGGACAGTGAAGAGAACTCCTCGACGGTTCACAGTAGCTACCTTGTGTTTGGACTTGATAAATTTGTATTGATGAGAACTTTCCACCTAGATGGGTTGTGACTGTATTAGGGGTCTGGTGATGAAGACGAAGGATAGTTAAGGGAACTCTTCGACGGTTCACAGTAGCTACCTTGTGTTTTCTATCAATTATTTCTTATCCCAATTTAATAAAAGATGATATTTCTTACGTCGGATCTCGAACTATATTTATAAGATGTGCGCTGTTAGATGATGCTGTACTATACCTAAGTAAAGGTTTGACTAAGTAATATGTAAAAAAAGGGAGATAATTTTTTTGACGGTCCATTCATATCTCCATCAGGGATTAAGGTATTTTTATGTTGTAGGTATGTGTTTTCATTTTCGCTCATATTTTATGGATTTCTGATTTGTTTCCTCAGAGACATTAATAATAGAATTTCTTAATGGACAACAGCAATTGTTTCCAGATATAATTAATGGTATTTCAATTCAAATAATTTATTGGCAGGCTGATTATTATTATCGCCTTGGTAGAAACAATCGACTCATATTTCTTTCTAATCAATAAATGCAAATTGCCACGTAAACCTAATTTCTGACACTTAACGGCATTTTAATTATTCCAATTACAATTATTAAAAGTAATGTGATACCTATTTTTCTCATTTAATTAATTTAAATATTTAATTGTTATAGGGAAAAGTTAAAAACTATATGAAATTAGCAGACCCGAGTAACGTTGTTTTGCCTTATAAATTTTGGAGTGGGTCACCGTTAACATTTAGGGATATGAAAAAAATTTTAATAAAAAAAATTCAACCGACTTCCAACTCAAAAAATAACTTTAACTAAAAAGCAAAAAATAACATCCTACCTATGTGCTACCTTCTGATCAGTTTGAAGGCGGTGCCAAGCCTGTTTTAATTAAATACGTTTAAACTATAAAATTTCTGTGGTTATTCCAGAAACAGCTTTAATTAAAACACGACACTGGCTTGGCACCGCCTTCAAACTGATCAGAAGGTAGCACATAGGTAGGATGTTATTTTTTGCTTTTTAGTTAAAGTTATTTTTTGAGTTGGAAGTCGGTTGAATTTTTTTTATTAAATTTTTTTAGATTGAATTATCAATTACTATCAGGTAAGATTGTAGTCAAGGGCTAACTTGTATAGAGTAAAAATAATAATAGGTTGACGGTGATGATATATAAAATAGAACGCTTAGATAAATTTAACCTTGCTAACGGAGAACGTTGCTTTCTTCAAAGCTGTCGTAAAACTGTATCTAGTGACGGCCGACAAAACATTGGGTATGCTATTGGAAGTTTTTCCCAGTGACGCAATATATCCATCACGTGCTATTGCCAGAATAATAGTCTAATCCACGGCCGACCTACAAATGTTTACACGATAATAATTTATTACATTTCGGCTAACTGTGAAATAGCAACACTACCAACGATATTATAAACTAGAGATAACTAGTATAAATCAAGCACTAGCGCATCAAAAGTAATGCACGCCATTGACGATCAATTATTCTCACGTTTGTGCTGCACCCACGACTATAACGATCGTGTATTGGTCGCTGCGTGCATGACAATTCGACTTATGAAACGTCTTCGCTGCCGTTAGCGCTGCAGAAACGTGAGAATAATTGACCGTCAATGGCTGACTTAAGGCGGACAAAATATTATGTGCCATAATGTAATTATTGTCATAATGTCATTTAGTCGCGTATTAAACAACGAAAGTTACCTATTTAAATACATAATACCTAAATACATATTGCCTACAATGTCGAGTTGTGTTTAGGAAGTGTAAAAACTATACTTATACATAATACATACATATATATAATATTGATATATGATGTAAGTATATAGATAAATATAATATATTGTGCATGTGTGCACAGTGCAGTGCAGTAGAGTCGCTAAATTCGGATCACTTTTTGCGTTGATTTTGTAAGCACGTTACTTATCTATAGTATAAAATAATCATTGAACACTATTAATAGTAATATGCAAACATCATCAACATCATTGTCAAGCTAAGTGTGCTAAGTTCTACGAGCATGTTATGGTTTACTAAGCATACATAGCTAAGTAATTTTATGAAACAACAAATCTCACTTCGGTATTTACCGACCGTAGTAACTCAGTAGTGCAAAATGGAAATCTCCAGCCTAGGCAGCAAAAACGACTTTTGCTTGCTAATTATGAATACGCCGAGCGGACAGTTTTACATATTAGAAATTTAAGGCGAAAAGTTTTAAGGAAAAAAAAATTCTTCGTAAAATTCGCATAAATATTTGTTCTTATTATGAGGATAAAGACGTATTTAGTAAAGACATGTATGTCATAACAATACCGGAATTTATTTCTACTACGTAACAGAGTTGCAAAGGACGTCTCTTGGAAAAACGCTACCCGACTTCCTGTGCATAAGCTTACACTTGATGAGCGTCTACACCTCACATAATACCCTGACAAAATAGAAAGAAGAATTCCCAAGAAAAGTTAAAATATCATTGAAATTTCAGAATTTAAACTATCGTGAGTGTTATTCATCATAGTTAGTCATGACTTCGGGCCCCGTATGGGTTCGAAACTTATATCACGTGAGTTTTAGTCGTGTATCAATTAAATTAATATATCATTGAAAGTTAGTTATCACTTTGGTACACCGCCGAACAATTTGCCCTAGAAGAGTGATATAAAAATTGTATTTTTCATCAAGGAACATACTTTTATTACCAATTATTTAACCAGATCAGAGATGATAGTATTATCATCTCCATGTATTTTATACGGGGGTGTATCTGGGTTCCCTGTGCCAGCGTTATATGAACCGGTGGCCATTCCCCGTTGGTTTGTATTTTAATCTATCTATCTATATATATAAAAATGAATTGCTGTTCGTTAGTCTCGCTAAAACTCGAGAACGGCTGAACGGATTTATCTTATCTTGGTCTTGAAATGTTCGTGGAGGTAAAGTTTAAAAGGTGAGAAAAATTAGAATAATTGCTGGGAAAACCATAAAATCAACCCTTTTCTATTTCCCATATAAACGTTTGAGTTTTAAGTAGGGGTAGGAGTAGGGTAGGGGTAGAGTAGGGGTAGGGTAGGGGAAGTGTAGGGGTAAGGTAGGGATAGGGTAGTGGAAGGGTAGGGGTTGAGTAATGTAGTGTAGGGATAGGGAAGAAGTGCACATAAGTCAAAGCGAAGCTTGACGGGTCCGCTAGTACTGTATAAATAACTAATTAGCAAACGACGATCAAACTGTTCGTAAGTACTATTCGTAGGTCCCCAGAAGGGGGAGAGTGAGTATCAAGGGACAAGGAGCGAAAAGAGAAAATAACTTATAGGGAGTCAATAGGAGTCCCGAGAACACGCAAAGAGCAAGTATCGGGTTCGCCCTCCCTCGATTCGGCCCAAATTACCGAGAGGTTGAAAGGGCCATGGGAGGTGGTGTGTTGTTCGTAGGTACTTCTTCTACAGTGTGTTTTCTAAATGTTTGTTGTTACTTTTGGTAATATGTTCAAAGTTTATGGAGAGCAAGAAAACTCATATCTGAGCGTACATCTCGATTCTCGACTCACGTAAAGTTCAATGTGAAGGTCAATCGCTTTGACCAATCGATAATACGAGTAATTTCAGCTCGCGTGACGTAGGCAGCTACGGATACAAAACTTAAACTTTATACCTCTTACCTACTCGAACTAAGTAACTAAAATTTAAAGAATTTTCCAACTTGGACCACTAGTTCCTGAGATTGGCGCGTTCAACTAAACAAACTTTTCAGCTTTACAATATTAGCATAGACATACAAAATCATGAAATTGGATTTTAACGCGGGAAAAATAATAAAATATGAATAATAATGAAGGGTACCGTTTTTGTACTACGTACGTTCGGAACCCTTAAAAAGATGGAAAGGATAAAAAGTAGCCTATAATCAGCTCCAAGGTGCCATTTCATTTATCACTGTACCAAATTCATCTAAATCAGATTAGCTGTTTAGCTGTAAAAAGGTGACACACCGATTTTCACGCATTCAAATCTAATAATATTAGTATGGGTGTACTCGCTGATAAGCACGTATGCAATCGATAATACGATGCGAGTCATGTCAGCTCTTGTGACGTAGGCAGCTATGGATACAAACAAACTTTAAACTTTAAAGGATGTTTTAAATAGATTCAAGTACTGTCTAAAACATGTTAGTAAATGAGAATTACTCAAAGACAACAAAATTTTAAAAGCACGAAAATGGTTTTTAAACATTAGAGAAAAATTAGGTATACTAACGGAACTTTTCCGGGATTTTCCGAGATACAAAGTAGCGTGTGTTTTGCTCAACTATCTCATTTAGGTATCACTGAGTAGAAAATCAAAAATGTTTGTGTACTAAGCCTACTTGAAATAAATAAATTTTGATTTTTTTTCAACTGTAATAAAATTCATCTAAATTGCTTCAGCTAGCGATTTAGCATTTGTAATATTAGTATGAATGTACTCGTAGATACGCACATAAGTATCTACAATGTTTCATTTTACATAATGTATTGTACTCGTATCAATAGTTACATATATATACATATAAATATATTGGTCGCAACTTTGTTTTGGCCGATTGTGCATATACTAAACACTTATGTTGTCCAATTGCAACATATATAAAACGCCAACATAGCACATTGCTTTGCATTAGATTTTATTTATTATTATAAGTAGGTAAGTAGGTACCTACTTAATCAACTTTAAACATAAAATTAATTACGCTTAAATACACTAACTATTAGATGTTTGAATAATAATCCATAATATACAAGTGATATTTTATTTTTAACCCCTAGACGCAAAAAGAGGGGCCTGTCTGTGGTGCCATAGCTCCCGAATGGATGAAGCGATTTCAATTTAGTTTTATTTGTATGAAAGGTGATTTAATGAAAATCGGTTGTGTGGTTAAAAGTTGTGGGAGGTTGAAGTGTGGGAGGTTGAAGTGCCAAAGTGCAAAGGGCAAATTTACTCGAGTGGGGAGTGAGTTAAATGTAAGCGCCCTGAAAGATGAATATAATCAATATTGACAACTTGATCAAGAGTGTGATTAATAATTTCATGACCTTCGAAGGTTTTTAAAAATTTTAAATTTTATGTTATTATTGTACAAGTATGTTGGCAAACACACCTAATAATTATTATAAGACCCTAAAGGCTTGCTCTCTGAATACTTTAACTGCCGACTTCGTATCTCCGATCAAAATTATGATCAAAGAAAAATCCTAGAACTTTTATATATTACCAAATAAAAGCCTCCTAGCTCTTTTTATTAATTTAAATTTATTATTATTTTATTAATTTAAATTTATTAATAATTGTAGATTTATTGTCGTTTCGCGGTTTGAGAATGTATAATGTGTAATGAGCCATAAAGCCGACAGCTGATGGTTGTATATAAAATAATGAATTTCCTAAAAAGCAAAATAACCTTCATCAGGGAAAACCAGCACCGGTGCAATGCCTCCATTGTGTAACTTGTCAGCGTTGTCCGTCGCCCGCACCGAAGCTCGTACCCACGACGCGAGTTTGTCGCGCATCGCATCGCACATCAACCCACCACTGATATATCAATGTTCCGTGGAACGCACCGTGAACCCGCGGCGCCGGCGCCGACAGCGAGGACACTAACCGAGTGTCGAGCCAAACTATTCTAATATCAACCGTATGTCACAAACCGCACTTCACAACCACAATTTACCTTATACTAACATTTACTTAGAATTGAGCAGTTTTGAGCACATAAATACATGAAATAAACGCAGAAATTTTCACAAAAAAATATTAAAATTAGATAAATTTTATTATATAAATAAGATGTTTTTTTAATAAATAAAATGAAAAGGCACTGAAACACGAGTTTCTTGGACGCAGTGTCGGTAGAGTATGTCAGCGCGAGCCGCGGCTCAGGGCGGACTGTCTATTCCCGGCGCGAAGCTTCACGTGGGCGGTCGCCCGCCCGCCTCACGATCAATGGTTGAGATTCGACACCTGACCCCTAAAATCTACGTAAAATCAACTAACAACACATTTTGTGAATTTCAAATGACGTTTCAATCTGATTCTATATTTAAACTTGTATGTGTCATTGATTGAGTGATTTATAGGTCATTCGTAATGTCTCGTCTCGGTAATACGTACGTATTATACGTTTATTAGAATGATGATGCCTATTAGAATGATTATATTTTCTCATGAAACTTAATTATTATACATTTTGTCCAACACAGTGTTTATTAATCACAATTATAATCATCTGTATTTAATTGGTATCGCAGGGAAAGATTATTTATTTTCATATAATGAATATAAGCCCCATTCGCCTTTCATTCCAAATAAACAAATAAGTTATGCTGAGTATGGGTACGACAATGGTTTAAACGGCCATAGCCAATAGTCCAGCGAGAAAATTAAAGATGGAACAAAGTCCAAAAGGTTCTTGTGTCAATTTCAACCCAATGCAATTTTTGTACCTTCTTCTAGAAGAGACTTTTGGATTAGAAACAGAAGCAAGGCTAAAAAAAGCTTTTAAAGGAAAATTATACTTGTATGTGGCTTTTTAAGCTGATTCCATTTTCTATAGGTACTATCGCGTACAAAATGTGAGTATAAACACTTTATGATAGATATACACTCATAGTAAGTTGGTACTTGTCTAAGTGGAATATTCTATTTTCATAAAACAATTTTTATATACCGTAATACCAAACAATGACTGTATCTCAAGGCCATTCTATTTGTAAGGCTTGCCTACGTACTCGTAACATCGCTCGTCAGCCGAAACAGATTAACTAAACAAATCAATACAAGTCCAAAAATGTATCGCATATTCTCTAAAGATTGTAGATTACTATTTGAATTAGATTTAAACATCTTTTTAACATAAAAATGGAACTGACTTCAAAGATGTATTTCAGTTATTTTGATTTTAACATAAAATTAATGTAAAACGATTTCATGAAAATTAAATGGGACTAATCTGGAAGTATACTCTTTCAAACAAAAAAAGAATTTTAAAATCGGTTAATAAATGACGAAGTTGAGGTAACAAAAAAAAACATACGCGTCGAATTGAGGTAGTACACTTTACGCAGTTTTTTCCAATGAGAGCCTATAGCCCATTAATTAGGCCTTAATCCATAACGCTGCCCCAATGTGGATTGGCAGACTACACACACGTAGTTAATTAAGAAAATTCTGAAGTATGGAGATTTCCTCACGCTATTTTTCCTTCACCGTTTGAGACACGTGATATTTAATTGCTTATAACATAAAATTGAAAATTTTGAAAAACTCCCGAATGTTATGAAATTATTAATTACACTCTCGATCATGTCGTCAATATTCTCTTTCAGTGCGCCTTCATTTGAGACCCCACTCGAGTATATTTGCAGAAATTTGGTTATTCTTACCCCCCTATCAACCCTCACAATTTTTAAACGGCTTAACCGATTTTCATCAAATATACAGAACATTCGCCTGTAAGTCACTTTTAATACAAAAAAAAACTAATTTGAAATCGTTTCATCCGTTCGGGAGCTATGGTGCCACAGACAGACTGACAGACAAACAGAGACGTCAAACTTATAACACCCATCTTTTTGCGTTGGGAGTTGAAAATGCACATAACTAAAAAATTGGAGGTGCATGCCCCGGACCGGATTCGAACCTACACCCTCCGGAATCAGAGGCAGAAGTCATACCCACTGGGCGCATATCACAGCTCTATTACTACATATTTATCGCTAATTATATCATTATACAAATGAATATTTTATATGACATCCGCGAAAGGGCAAAAGTTTAGCACTGCTAATAAGTTATTAAGCTTACAGCTTTATAAACAGACAGCAAACACTTCCTACTTCAAATACCAAATACTAACAACCTCAAATACCACATCGCTGTCATTATTTTATTGCCGCTCGATACTGACAGTACTTGAATAATGGCTTCGTTTTAGGTCAAGAACACTGCGCTCCAATGCTGTGTAGGAAATGGATTAACCTGTTCGGTCAACACTCGATCTCTTGCCAAACGCACTGTTGGCACTTAGTCCCAAATTACATTATCATAATATTCCCAGATACGAGTAAAGTGAAGTGTCGGCCTTCCTACAACATGGGTGTACGTGAGCAATGCACGCGGCGTGATGCTACGAACTCGAAATTAGGCGTAGCCTCCAGTGGCCTACACTGTAGCAGGGTTGCCAAACGTTTGAAAATTAATAAGTACATAGTAAAATGGGATGACTATGAAGCGATGACAATAGCCGTAAAATACGAGTGTGTTTTATAATAGTTAGATCCTTGTATATAGATAGATATTAGGGATGATGACGGTTTTTTAAATTTTATATAAATAAAGTATACTAATATTAAAGCAATTTTGTAAAAGTAACAGGGTATCTGCAATCATTACTTTCAGAGCTACAGGGATTTAAAGAGTCAGATTTCGTTTGTTTTTTCGATTTCGAATGATCGTTAGATTTGTATGGGCGTTCAAACAAAATTACTAATATCTTTGTTATTTTATAGTTTACATATTAAAAAATGTCACATTTAATGTAAGGAAGCTAAAACTGTATGAATTTTCAACTAATTACGATAAAAGATTTTTTTATAGATTTTGAAATTTTATAATCTTATTTATTTTGCAAATATCCAGTCAATCTTTGCTTTTATGTATAAATTAGTTAACATTGACCTAACTAACCTAATTAACATTGACTAGGTTTGAATATATTGATTTTTATAATACAATAGTATCATAAAAATCAATATATTCAAACCTAGTCAATGTTAATTAGGTTAGGTTAGGTTATCTCCAATGTATGTGATTCAAACCTACCATTAAGTAATAAAAACGGAAGTGAAATGAACAATACATAAAAAGCGTTCTATCTCTAAACTAATCTAAAGTAAAAATCTAGGGTAGGAGTAGGGAAGAAGCGCACAAGTCAAAGCGAAGCTTGACCTGGTCCTCTAGGGATAAAATAATTTTCAAAATCGGTTAAGTAAATCCATAGATCTTTACCTCTTTATAATATTAGTATAGCTTTTGCATTTGCATCGGAATGACAACCCTGCACTCTAGCGCAACGGACAATTTCGTAACATCGCGTGTTTACTGCTGAAAATGTTTACAGCTGATACTGTAAGTAGCTTAATATTTTTACGCCTGTTCTTGAAAGAAAGCGAAAAGTCGGGTAAAATGTATCTTGTTGTTTACAGCCTCAACGAATTTAATTACCAACTTGTACAACAATGTATGGTCGATGCGTCTAGCGAACTATATGTATATAGGTCTACGTGATTGAAGTACTTTTGACATTGAATGTAGAGTTGCAGCGCTTTTCATTAGCAAATACTCGTAATACTTGTATGTAAGTCTATTGGTACTTAAGTTACTTCTAAAATTCTACACGTGATTTTATGTTTGTAGTATAGATTTTATATGACAAACGTTATTTACATCAATATGTTCGACATTAATAATTATTATGTGATGGGGCCCATCACCACAAAATATATATTTTATTAGCGTGGACGACATACAAATTGTCAATATATGTTTATGACTTTATTATACTTTCAGTCATATATAACTCTGTATATATTTCATTGTTGGAAGTGTTTTACGATATATAATTATACTTATTTATGTATTTTACTGGCGAGTTTTTCTAGATTCATCCATCATTAATTACTTTTACGAAGAAGTGAATAAATTGCAAAAAGCAATATTTTTTTCTTCACTGTCGTGTATCATCATATTAACGAAGTTGCATAACGAAATTTTAAATTAAGTATAAAAGTAATTAGTTAAATTAAGTTAAAGTGAAACCAAACTATAATTGAAGATAGTATTTTGAGTAGGTAGCTTTTACTTAAAAAAACCATGAATTTTACGGACGTAAATAATTTAACGTAAAAAGCCAAAAACACATTCATACTAAAAGTAACACAAGAACGGTTTAACTACGAGAAAATTTCAGTCTTCTACTGATAGATATATACAGACATATAGAATTATAGATAAACATCATATGTAGGTATATCGTATATAGAGACGAGTTACTTCTATTAATTTGAGTTTCGTCGCCGCACGGAAATCAAAACATTTATCGCCGTTATTTTTTCAAAGATATCTTTAGATATTGTACACTTTTACGTTAGTGTTATATTAGAAAAGCTATTCGAAACCCGTGAGAGAAAAACAAATCAACATAATGGTTCACAATTCTTTGTGCATACACATTTTATTACGCTCGTCTCGTCGTCTTGTTCAATAATAATATGCGCTTCAGTGCGTACTTACCGGTGCCAAGCTTTTTATAAAGAACTAAATTATTTTTGTATTTCTTATTCTAATACACTTTTGTATATTAGGGAAAGATATATTTCTTATAGTAGCTAGGGAAGCTCGGGATGCTAAATTTGCAGTTACTAATCAATAGTTATATAGTTGGAATCGATTACAGACAATAGGGTAAGGGATATGATTAGGGGTAGGTTATGGTAGGGCAGAGGTATGGTTTGGGTAGGGTAGGGAAGGGGTAGGGTAGGTGTAGGGTGGGAGTAGGGTAGGGTAGGGGTAGGGAAGAAGTGCACATAAGTAAAAGCGAACTTTGACCGGGTGCGCTATTAAATATATTATTTTGAAAGTTTTTGTTGGAGAGCATTATAATGATCGATACTGAGACCCAAAACACTTTTTTGTTATTTTTTGTCTGTCTGTCTGTCTGACAGTCTATCTTTTGTATTAACGGGCATCACACTGAAACTACTGAATTAATTCAAATGAAACTTGGCTCGATTTCATGCCATAATACGAAGATGGGTATAGGATAACTTTTGTCGCGAAATAAAATCAATAAGGGGTGAACTAGGGGTAGAAAGTTTGTATGGAAATTCCTTTAGTTTTCAAGGTACATTTGTAAATGTAAAATTAGTGGACTACTTATTATACTTTAAAAAACTTGCAAAAATATAAATAGAAGGGAGTGAAATAGGGGTTGAAAGTTTACATCGATTTTCACGCGGACGTAGTCGTGGGCGTCCGCTAGTATAGTAAGATATATAAAGAAAAAGATATACTTATTGTTTTTTAATGACATCAAAGACATACCTTTGTCAACTAGATTACCATTCGGTATTAAAAATAGCCAGCAAAGTACGACGTGAGAACGTTTGGTTAATGTCATATTTTACTACCGACCGCGTGCCAGGAAGACCGCGAGACACCTTTGATGAGATCGTGAATTTAAAACGGACTATTCGCTAATTCAAGAATAAAAGCCATCGAATAATTTAATGAACTGAAGATAATCATTTACTCGTATGTTATTATATGCATGTTTTTTGTATCAATTAATGAAGTAATGAGCAAGGTAAAACGTACTAATTTGTACAAACTTATTTGACTCAATTATTTTTTGAGTAAGTCACTAAGTTAGCGGCAGATAAGAGTAGGTAAAAGGTCACAAAACCTCTTAAGTCAGCCATTGACGATCAAGTAAACTCAGCTAACGGCATGAACTGATATCGTGTTGGTCGCGATGTGCATAATGGCTCGGCTCGACGCAAAAAAATAATTTTTGTTCATCCGTTCCACGAGTTTGCAGCGATTCCGCAAAATCGTTTGTACCGTGTGTTGAGTCAGTTATCTTTTAATTTAACCCCTAGCCGATTAGAGCCTTTAATTATTATCTACATTTGTTTGAATTTCACATGTACTATTGCAACTTCTACAATACTGAGAAGATGAAAGAAGTATGAATCAATTTTTATTACTGGTATTTTAATCAGGCAAGCACAATCACTAATATAGATACTTCCGAAGTTAAGTTTTATAATTGACTAGCTGACGCCGCGTGGTTTCACCCTCGTGGTTTCCGTTCCCATATTAATAAAAGAAAAGGATAATTTATTTCCTCGAACTATCTAAATCTGATTTTTTTTTTCAAATCGGACTATACTAGTAGTTTCTGAGATTAGCGCGTTCAAGCAAACAAACAAACTCTTCAGCTTTATAATATTAGTATTGATTTAAAACCTATGAAATTTTTAATAAAAAAAATTCAACCGACTTCAAAAACATAAAACGTACGTATTTTTGGCTTTTTAGTTTAGTCGGTACGTTTTATGTTTTTGAAGTCGGTTGAATTTTTTTTTTAATTTTTTATTTATAAATTTTTAGTGTAATCATACTACAAGTAGATTTAGATGTAGGCAAGAAAAAATCCTCCAAGATATGTTGGTCTGTGTAGTCGTGTTAAAACCACTAATGACAGTCACAAAATTTTTAGGTGAAATGTCCTCATCAATACAAATTAATCAAGCCCAATCACAAGATAGCTACTGTTCATCACTCAAAAGGTTTGTAACTAGGCGTGGTTCTTACGATTTTTGAAAGTTCCCCTCGATTTCTCCCCAGGATCCTATCATTATTCAAAACGGTCCAGGCGACTTCGAGTAATCAGATAACATACATTTAAAAAAAAAACAAAACATACACTCGAATTGAGAACCTCTTTTTTTGAAGTCGGTTAATAATTGCGTATTTGCATTTGCATTTCAATAAAACGCTAATCTCATAAACTGTTTAGAAGTAAGAACAACTTGCCGTTGATTTGGCAACAAAACGATAAGATATGCACGATTTGCTTCGCCCGTTATTTGTTAGCTTTGCGAATTTCAATGATTGTACAACTTTTCAGATAAAAGATTTCATTTAATAAGTTTGCTTAACCGTTGTAAAATAAACACAATTAATATGAACCTGTATATTTACTTTTTAAATATATATTGCCCAAGTGTTTGTTAATCTCATTTAGAAAGGCCGAGTCGTTATTGATGAGACTTTTGTCTAGTTTTTAGTGGGTGACTGCATAGTTTATGGAAGTATTAGACCCGGTAAGTGGCGTTGCGATCTGATTTAACTTTTCTAAGTTTCTCTAAATAAAATTGAAACTCAATAACTTTTCAGAAAGAACATACATACACGAGACTTCGGACTTGAATCCATTCCTTTGCAATAGAGACATCTATTACAAACGAATCAAAGGTAGAGCAAGAAGACTTCCAAAAATTGCCCCTGTTTTGTCCAAATTCAACATAACATAAGAACAGAACATTCTGTCGTATAAGCAATAAAATCACTATACAAAAATACAGCTAGAAAAGAAATAAGAAAAGGTTGCGAGTCTGCGAAACAAATAACTTTCAGATGTTGATGTGAAGTAACATTAGATTCGTAAGTGAGTAAGGGTTAACAAACTCAATTTAGGTTCTTGACATTATTACTTCGAGACATTCTGTCGCCCCGCGATGTCCTGCCTGCCCTTCAAATGTCCTCTGCACTCCTTCAACACTATCGGTTCTCATTAGACGACAAAGTTTCTACGCCGAGGATCGCGTTTGTACAACTTTCGTAGATGAGAACTTAGTTGAGTTTTCACCAAAAGCAATGTGAGATAAATCTGACTCGGGTTTACATTAAGGTAATTTCGATAATATAGATATAATTGATTAATTAATCATTGTCAGTTTTTTTCTCATTTAATTATTTTTTTATTGAGAGTTTTTATCAGCGAAGATATCGTATAAATATTAAACTTATCAATAAAACATTTCTTAATCTGAATTTAAATCTTTATAAACTTTTCAACTTGTTGTTGAGAAAATGATGTTACAGACTACGTTTGTTTTTTTCATCTGAGACATCTTGAATGCCCAAGAAACCGGTGGTTTCTTAGGCATTTGGGCAAACCTGTATTCGGCTTTTAATCTAACATTTAAGCGAAAGCTTTAAAGTTTCGACCAACACGGTCGAAACTTTTCGTTAAAAGATCATTGACTGAAACGCGACTTTCGTAACTATAATAGTTGACTCAACATTCCGCATGACGGTAATCGTGGTGAAGATCAATCAAGGTATTTTGATACTTTTCCCTTTTATACGAAAATACGTTTACCTACACTTTTATTTCTAAGTTTACATTTTTCGCAATGTCTTGTTCTGAGTCTAAAAAAAATATTTGACAATTAATAAATTAAATTATGCAATTTTAGCACGAATTCATTTTTACTCATATATACAGAGTCTACAATAAGCCATTCACGTTTTCATTATTCTGAAAACGATTTGAACAAACTAATACTGTAAATACTAAAATACTTATCGACCTCGACGATTATTATTTAACTTCGTCAATTACTTAACGACGTCACTAAAGACTCACTCATAACACTGACATTAAAAGAAAAATTGGATGTAAAATGTAGAGCTACAGTATCGTGATATACCTACTTACTTATAATTAGACGACCGTCGTCGGTTATTCCGAGCATGGAACGTCACAGGACCAAGTAATGGCTTTAGAGACGTGCCCGCTAAATACCAAAACACTACGAAACGAGTGATTTACGTATCTCACATGACCGCGATAATAAAATTGCTAATGAAAAATCTTTGTGGGTGCTTTAATTTGTTTTTTTAATACGTCCGTCTATAACAATGGATGTTATTTCTACACGTGGTTACATGTTTATAATGTAACTAATATTTTCAGCTGTTGCTTTGTAATTTTCCCAAACACTTCAAATCGAAGTCTCTATTGTTCCTAGAGATAATTGCCAATTAGGTTAAGCTGTACTTATATCGATCGATATTAAAATAGGTTTATAAATTAATATCTAAATATTATACCAAGTAGGTAGGAATTTTACAAAAATATCTGCAAAGAGAAAGATGATCTAAAATTCTAAACGTCTGAATTTGATAAAATATTTATGGCTGACCATATCCATTCAATACATAAATATTCAGATAATTATATACAGACTATGCCGTGTCATCTATACTATTATAAAGCTGAAGAGTTTGTTTGTTTGATTGATTCATTGAACGCGCTAATCTCAGGAACTACTAGTCTGATTTGAAAAATTCTTTCAGTGTTAGATAGCCCATTAATCGAGGAAGGCCACAGGCTATATATTATCCCCGTATTCCTACGGGAACGGGAACCACGTGAGTGAAACCGCCCGGCGTCAGCTAGTTTAATTATATTATACTCATATGTGGAATAATAGATAGCTCTGTGAATATTTTCAAAGTCAACCAAAGGAGCGGGATTCGCTACGGAACAATCAATATGTTTGGCGCATGCGTCAAAACGAGCTGAAATATTTTTGCGAATTACAAAGCGTAGGCGTCTTACGTTTCCATTTAACTATGATCGATTGAATGTTTACAACCAGCACGTAAGAACATTTCCCATAAAATAGACTTAGCTTGGATGTTTTTTCCTAGATTGAAATGAATCATATTCTTCAATCTTATTTTTAACGTAGAACCTAACACATACCAAAAGCTTATTTATGTTTTGCCTAATGACTCTGTAAGAACACTTGCTAGATAATTAAATTCAAGTATCAAAATCATCATTTTCAATTACAAGTAAATAGAGATCCTTAGACTAAATGACATTTACTTCCTTATTGGTAATATTTTCTCTCGTTCAAATGCTTTCTTGCTTGCTTGCCCAGACGCCAACTTTAATCGAACGACTCACCTCGCTATTCCTTAACTTACCACTTATCATCTGATAAGCCCACATGCGTGCAACGCTAACGGCTTGACGTCCGATAAAACTGATCATGTGTTGATCGCGATGTGCATGACATTATGCCGATCGCGATCAACACACGATCAGTTTTATCGGACGTCAAGCCGTTAGCGCTGCACGCATGTGGGCTTCCTTGACCGTCAGTGGCTGACATAACGATGTTTTAGTAACTCGGCAGTGTGACTCTCTTTAAACTCTTTATCTACAGTACTGTATTAGGAGAGATAGAGACGAATAAGAAACTCACACATCTTTTAACTAAATTCCCACAACTGAAATACATAATTTCTGCTAAATCCTGCAGTATTTTTAGGCACATATATGAGTTACATGAGTACCTAATGAGACACTGGAAATAGAATTAAAAATAATCTATGACGATCATCTAGTTCCAAAGTAAGCGTAACTACTTTCAGCACATTTTGGTATTTTGGGTGCTAAAATAGCATCATATACACTCGTATCAACCCATATCCGGCTCACTACTGAGCTCGAGTCTCTTCTCAGAATGAGAGGGGTTAGGCCAATAGTCCACCACGCTGGCCCAATGCGGATTGGCAGACTTCACACACACAGATAATTAAGAAAAATCTCTGGTATGCAGGTTTCCTCACGATGTTTTCCTTCACCGTTTGAGACACGTGATATTCAATTTCTTAAAATGCACACAACTGAAAAGTTGTAGGTGCATGCCCCGGACCGGATTCGAACCCACACCCTCCGGAATCGGAGGCAGAGGTCATATCCACTGGGCTATCACGGCATATACACTCACAGTGTACTTATTAACAAGATTTTTATTTGAATGGAAAAAGATCAAAGCATTCATAAGGAAACGCTAGAGATTATCCATACCTTATCTGAAAACTTGTATTAATTGTAGGAAACTTCCTGGTCATCAAGTCATCGGAGCACTTTGATATTTGCGATACAGATAAAGCTATCTAATCTAATCGTAAATATACAATTGACTGTTATTACAATTGCACAAGCAAGTAATCCATTTCCACATTATTGCACATACTATTTTATTCGTTACAGTCGATATTTTTAGGTTCCGTACCACAATGGAATACGGAACCTTTTTAACCAAAGTATGAAGGCGGTGCTTAGCCGGTGCTGTCTTAATTTAAGCCATTTCCGACAGGAGAACATGAAACAACACTGTTTGCAAAATCTAAATCTATAAGATATTCTCACATGGCTTGAATTAATACATCACCGGCTTAGCCTTCATACTGATCAACAGGTAGAACATATTATGATGTTATTTTTCGCTTTTTAGTTTAGTGGGTACGTCTTTAGGTTGTGAAGTCGGTTGTATTTTTTTATTAAATTTTTTATTATTTTTCTCAGGGTCTAATGGCTGTCCGTCTGCCTGCCAAGAAGCGTTATCTCGGAAACGCGTGGAGGTGTCGAGTTAAAAAAAAACCATAATAAGTAGGTACCGTATTAGGTCCACCTTAGGTCTATATTAATACATGACGTTACGAAAGTGCTTGAAAAGTAAACCTAATTGAAATAAATAAATATTGACTATTGACTACAGTCGCTAGAAGCTGTAAAAAAATCAAACTTCTATGCTTTTAACAAAAAAACAAAGTTTTTGTCGTGTTTAAACGTATATAACGACACTCAAGGGAATCGAAGTTTATAGGGCACCTACTGTCAGTTGCCCAGAACTATGAAAGATTGAAGTTTCAAGCAATACCGTGTTGTACAACAAGTATAGAGAAAAATCTCAAACTTACACATTACACATGTTTCCAATTATGTACTTAAATGAATAAAATAATATAGTCTTTATTTAAAATACGTAATCAATGGTACAGAACCTTGAGTCAACGAGTCCGACTCATACTTGTCCGGTTTTTAAGTTTTTTAACCGACTTCCAAAAAGGAGGAGGTTCTACGTTCGGCTGTATGTATGTTTTTTTTTTTTTTTTTTTTTATGTATGTCCAGCGATAATTCCGTCATTTGTGGACCGATTTTGAAAATTCTTGTTTTGTTGTGAAGGGTTTGATTCCAGGGTGGTCCCATTTTTTTCATGTCAGGATCTGATGATGGCATCCTGGAGAAATCGAGGGGAACTTTTGAAAATCGTAGAGACGGCTAGTGCGTTTGTTAGTGTTTCCATCAATTTTATGAAGGTCTGGAGTTGGTCTGATGATGGAGCCGATACACAGACGATGGAACTCGTCAACGATTTACAGCAGGTACCTTTTGTTTGGGCTTAATTTATTTGTATTGATGAGAACTTTCCACCTAGATAGGTTGTGACTGTATTAAGGGTCTGATGATGAAGACGAAGGACAGTGAAGAGAACTCCTCGACGGTTCACAGTAGCTACCTTGTGTTTGGACTTGATAAATTTGTATTGATGAGAACTTTCCACCTAGATGGGTTGTGACTGTATTAGGGGTCTGGTGAGGAAAACGAAGGATAGTTAAGGGAACTCCTCGACGGTTCACAGTAGCTACCTTGTGTTTTGACTTGATAATTTTGTATTGATGAGAACTTTCCACCTGGATAGGTTATGACTGTATTAGAGGTCTGGTGATGAAGATGAAGGAGAGTTAAGGGAACTCCTCGACGGTTCACAGTAGCTACCTTGTGTTTGGACTTGATAAATTTTATATTGATGAGAACTTTCCACCCATATGGATTGTGACTGCATAGGGGGTCTGGTGATGAAGACGGAGGACAGTCAGTTCACACTCAGTAGGTGTGCTAACACTAAAAATTAAAAAATAAAAATTTTAATAAAAAAAATTCAACCGACTTCCAACTCAAAAATTAACCTAAACTAAAAAGCAAAAAATAACATCTTACCTATGTGCTACCTTCTGATCAGTTTGAAGGCGGTGCCAATCCAGTGTCATGTTTTAATTCAGTCAGTTTTAATCAGTCTGCAACTAGCGCTCGTCTAGCACGGTAGTCTAACTAATCTGTCACTCAAAATGGTGGTTAAAAAATGTGTGTCATGTAAAAAAAATCTTACGAAGAAATCTCCAGGCTTGGAGTGCAGTCGATGCCATAAGGTGGTTCATGCTGAACCATCTTGCTGTAGGCTGTCAAACAAGCAAATAAATACGCTGCGTAACGCAACGGGCGTCGAATGGAGTTGCGAGGAATGTCTTCAAAATATGACCCACAGGTCATCCTTTATTTTACCTGATGACGACGCGGATGAAGATTCTGATACAGGACATACTATCCTCAATAAATCTACTCTCGATACGCGTAAGTTGGTTCAAGACATTAGTCGTGAAATCAAAAAAACTTTGCGTGAAGAAATTAGTAACTTGGAAACGTCATTAGAGTTTTTGAGTGATCAAATTAATAGCATGGAGCAGTCAATCAAAAATCAAGACGGGCAGATTAAAGATCTAGAAAACAAAAATAAAGACCTACACAATAAAAATAAAAATCTGGAACTCCGCGTTTCAGTTCTGGAGCAGGCGGCAAGGCTCACCGAGCAGAATAGCATGTCTACAAGTGTAGAAATATTTGGCCTGCCAGAGTTTCCTATGTCGGAACTAAAAACCGTGATATCTTCTGTAGCCTCCAAACTAGACGTGAAGAATGATGAGGTCCTGTCAACCCGCCGTTTAGCAAGTGGAAAGGATAAGCCGTGTACACTAATCGTGGAACTAAAATCGAAAATATCGCGTAACCAATGGATAGCATCTTGTAAACAAAAAGGTATTTCCGTAGGACATGTGTTACCCAACGCAGCAAGAGAAAAAGCAGACAATCGTGTAATTGTAAGAGAAGCTCTGACTAAATACAATAAAACACTGCTTTATAATGCAAAACAATCGCTACGAAACTCCTTTCAGTTTATATGGTGTAAAGACGGTAAGGTGTGTGCGAGAAAGTCCAATAATAGTAAAATATTCTATATTCGTTGCCTACAGGATATCGAACTACTGCATAAGGATTCCAATAATCAAAATTAAACCTATCTTCTGTACACTTCATTATATTTATATTATATTGTTAGTAACTACCAAATTATTTGTTAATTATTTTTTATTTAACTTAAAGTATGTCTAAAGTCAGAGAATTACGTGAATGTATATCTATTGATTACTTTTTCCAACAATTACCTTGCAATAATAATCTGAATTTTACATGCCTACATGTAAATTTAAGATCTATGATCAAAAATTATACCAAATTGTTACAATTAATTCACAGTTCTTCCTACCCGCTCGATATGATTATAATTACAGAAGCGGGAATTTCCGACAAAATTGTTCATTTATATAATATACCGGGCTATAATATGCACTCAAAACTGCGAGCAAACAAAAAAGGTGGTGGTATTATAGTTTATACTAAAAGTTTTATTAAATTTACACCAATGGAATATAAAAGTTACACTTTTGAAAACCTTACAGGCTCATTTAAACTCAGTAATCACAATCAGAACGCAGTCGTGTGTGCAGTTTACAGACCACCGTCTACAAACAAAACTATCTTTGTTAACGAATTACGCAAGTATGTTTCCAATTATAAGCACAGTTGTAACGTCCTTCTCATCGGTGACACTAATATCGACCTAAAAACAATTTCTTCATGCACAGACTCATACTTAGAAACTTTGAGCGAGTGTGGTCTAATGTGTGGAATCGAAGACTATACCAGAATCGAACTCAGAAACAACAAGGTTACAAAATCCTGCATTGACCATATATTCGCCCGATTCCCCACACTGGATCCGTACTCGGCAGCATTAGACGTTGTACTAGCGGACCATCGCGCGATTGTTTTCACCTGCGTGAACGACGCTGCACCGAACCCTGTACAGGATGTTTCTAAAATATACATAGATAATAATATTTTATATAGTGAGCTAAATAAAGTGAACTGGACACTGACTAATACGATGAATAACCCTAACCAAATATACGATTTTATTGCCAACTCACACAAAAGAGCATGTGAAGTCGCTAGTAAACACTACACCTGTAAGCAGAGGTCACGACGATTCCGGGTTCCATGGATGAATAGTAATATTATTAGGCTGTGCAATAAAAGGGATAAATTGTTTAGTTTGTGGAAAAAGACTCCTCATGATTTTAGATTAAGATTAGACTATATTAAAACTCGTAATAAAGCATATAAAGTTTTAGAAGCCCAAAGGAACTCATATTATTCTGACCGTATAAAGGCCAACTTTAGCAATTCCAAAGTAATCTTTAAAATAATAAATGAAATGTTGGGTCGAGTTACGACTACTATTGACGATGCTATACTTAAAGCCTTCGAATCACAGGGACTGTCTAACAAGGATATTGCTGACGGTTTCGCAAATGGCTTCGATCAAGCAGTCAAATCAATTATCCCGACTTGTACAAGTAAACTTTTAGATGTAAACTTATACGAAAAGCCCATAAACTCTAGCATTTTATTACAAAAGGCGTCTAGTGACAAAATACTGAAAATTATAAAAACACTTAATCCTAATAAGGCGCCGGGAGCTGATAGTATTAAAGTAAGCCACATAAGAATAATCGGGGATAAAATTTCAGTTGCAATAGCGAATCTAATAAATACTAGCATCAGTAATGGCATCTACCCGAATAGTCTAAAAAGGGGATGCGTCAGACCAATTTTTAAAAAAGGTAAACGCAGTGATTTTTCTAACTATAGGCCGATCACGCTCCTGTCGTCGGTAGACAAAATTGTAGAAAAGTTTGTTTGTGAACAAATTTATACTTATTATATTAAAAATGCAGTTATTTATCATAATCAATATGGTTTTCAACCAGGAAAGGGGACAACTAACCTTCTTTCCAAATTTACTGACGAAATTAATGGATACCTTAATAATAAAAAGCACGTTTTAGCATTATTCATTGACTTTTCACGCGCCTTTGATACTCTGAACCACATTCATCTGCAAACTAAACTTGACAATTGCGGCATAAGTGGGCCTCTGCTCGCGTGGTGTGCGGACTATCTCCGTAATCGAACATATAATGTAAAAGTGGGTGATGAGTACAGTTATACCATAACAGCTAGTGAGGGCACTGCTCAAGGTTCCGTCCTAGGTCCATTGCACTTTTTGTCATACGTCAATGATATGAGTAATTGCATCGAACACTGCACCTGTTATCAATTTGCGGATGATACTTGCATCATGTTCGCAGACCGTGACCCCAACAAGATTTGTAACACACTGCAGGAGGATTTTAATACATTGACCTTGTGGTGCCATGATGCTGGTCTAGTATTGAACGCTAAAAAAACCAAGCTAATTCACATCCGCTCACCATACTTAAAATATCAACCATTTAGACCCATTACAGCTCATGACCATATGTGCTTACATAACTCAATTCAGAATGGATGTACGTGTCCTGTGGTTGAATTTGTTGACCATTACACTTACTTAGGATTGACTATTGACCACAAATTAAATTGGAATCTTCATGTCGATTACGTTTGTAAGAGATTGAGACAATTCCTTGCTAATATCACTATTTTAAAAAACCGTATTCCATTTAAAACTAAACTTATACTATATAACTCTTTTGCCCATTCTTATATACAATACGGTCTCAGCAGCTATGGTCGTACATATAAAACGTACCTTAACAATATATATAGACTTCAATTAAAAATTCTTAAAACAATTGTTTCAAGTTCGGTTAAAACAAATTACGCCAGTAATGAGATGGGTTTATTTAAGCATTGTAAAACACTACCGATACAAATGCAATTCAAATATTCATTGTTAAAAGAAGAGTTTTTCAATAAAGACATAGTCCGAAAAATAGAACATCCTGTACAAACTCGAGCGATGTCGGCTAACCGACTGCAAACCGAGCGAGCAAGCAATACGTACGGTGAACGCACGACGGCTTACCTAGTTCCTCGATTTATTAATGAAATACCTCCCAACATAATTAATGCAGTAAACGAGATTAATATAAAAAAAAAATTAAAACAGTATTTCATGTCAAAATTATAGGTTAGGTTAGGTTAGGTATATACCTATGAATTTCACATAAAATATTAAGTACATTTAATTTTATTTAGTCATTAATTTAATTTAGTCTAAAATGTAACAAAATTGTCTTCATGCTATATTATTGTTAAAGTTATTTCTAAGAAAATATTATTTTAGTTAAAGTTATTTTTAAGAAAATATTATTATACTTAAAGTTATTTTTAAGCTTAGTTGCAGATGGACACCAAGGTCAAATCTTTGTGATTTTTGTGGTTGTCCGTTTAATTTACCTTTTTATTTTTTGTAATTTATTCTTAATAAATAAAAAAAAAAAAAAAAAAAAAAAAAAAAATTAAAGCTGTTTCTGAAAGAACCACAGAAATTGTGTAATTTAAACGGCTTGAATTAAAACATCACTGGCTTGGCACCGCCTTCAAACTGATCAGAAGGTAGCACATAGGTAAGATGTTATTTTTTGCTTTTTAGTTTAGGTTAATTTTTGAGTTGGAAGTCGGTTGAATTTTTTTTATTAAAATTTTTTTATTGTACCTAATCGTTTTTTAATTATTATCTTTCCTAATGACCCCGTAGATTTTCAATCAATCAATCAATTTATTTATTTGCAGATACATGCATTATAAAGGACTTATTTTTCAGTAAGTACATTGTAAAAAAATATACACCAAGAAATCTTTCAATTGGCACTAAGAAGTATGTGTGCCTTGCGCACAATGCTACTAAATTATCTTAATTAAAATAGACGGTAGCTATTTGGCGCCTACTTTAGTTGTATCATGTCACTCACTCATGGCATTATTTGATCGCGTTTGATGTTTTACATGGCTCTAATTCAAGTCAAGCTCAAAAAACACTCCGATCTGGAAAAAAACATTACACGACGTTGATTTCAATAAATTTTATAAGGTCATATGCTAGAATATAGTTAGGTAGGCAAGGTACCTACCCAGGTAAGTACTTATCGTTATGTTTTGAATGTCCAAGTTTTCACAACTTTGAGATGGATTTGACTTTTTGTCTGTCCCGATAATATCGAAATAGTACATTATGATATAAGTGCGGTAAGTTGAAAATTACAGCCGAGGCCATATTGCAGCTCGAGCCAAAGGCGAGAGCTATATTAAGGAAGCAGAGACTGTAATTGCAAAAATATTAATTTACTTTATTAGTAATACTGGCTGTTTTTGGTGCCTTTGTCTAAAAAAACAAACGCTGATGTGCGCACTTCGTTATCTGTGCAAAAATTACAAGCGTATCAAAATGTCATCATAAGGAAAACAGGCAAAGATGCAAATTAATTTTCACGAAGTGTGTTCAAAGTGTGTTTCTTCGCAAATGTGTTATAAAACGTCGTATGACATACGTGCGCTTTGATAATTATTTACGATATTTGATTCAACTGTAATTTTCAACTTACCACTTATATCATAATGTACTAATAATACATCGAAAGGTACCTGCCTACCTTAATCAGATTAGTGATTTATATCAAGCATCAACCGTATTGCAATACGTTAATTCACAGAATCATTACTAAGCTAAGCGTACACAAATAGGTTTATGAATCATGTCTTAATAATTGTAACTACAAGGACAATCGCTTATTGTCCGTAAAATGGTGTTTGCTAAATAACCAACAACTTGCGTTACAAGACATTACCTAACTTTCTTTCCGTTTTTTTTTAATCTACCTAGATTTTAGTACCTACCTAATTAACATGTCTTTCCATTTAACAGTTTTAGATAGGTATGATTATCATCATTCGTCATTAACAACCCATATTCTCACTGTTGAGCACATGTTTCCTCTCAGAATTAAGGGTTAATAGTCTACCACTCTGGCCCAAGGCGGATTGACAGATTTCACACACGTATATAGAGAATAAAGAAATATATCAGGTATGCAAGTTTTCTTAAGTTGTTTTCCTTCACCATTGAAGACACGTGATATTTAATTTCTTAAAATGCACGTACTTAACAGAAAAATTGAAAGGCCATGGCCCGGACCAGATTCGAACCTCCATCCTAATCGAAGGCAAAGACCTGGGCTATAACGATGTATGATGCTATCACGATGTATAGTCTTACACCACAGGACATAGAAAACATCAAAACACTAAAGCTTAGTCTCATTAAATAAGGCTAAAGCTTATTTATTGAGATTGATTCAGTACCTACCTCTGTCTATAATTATATAAGTAACTTGATTCTCTACAATTCCCGTTAACACTAACGTATGTATCGTGTTCGGAGTATTATTAGAAAGAAGTCTGCAACAATACGGTTCAAATGGAGAGAGCAACGTGATGCAACATCGGTCGAAATATCGCGATGAAAAAAGCGGAACACATTCGTCGTTGAAAGTCTGATTGAGTCAATGACATCCTAAACGATAAACATTCTCCTTAATTCATGTACTTACTGAGTACAGTTTGTATTGATTTAACTGGGTAGGCTATACCTACATCGTAAGTATATTTAAATTGTTTTACAAATGAACACGTGGAGTATTTTAAGTAGAAAATCAATCAAGTGCTATAAATAAACATCGCTAAATTGTAAAACAAATTGTATCTTTATTAATATTATAAATTATAAATGCGAAAGTAAGTCTGTCTGTCTGACTGTTACCTTTTCACGGCTAAACCACTGAACCGATTTGGATACAATTTGGTACAGAGATAAAGTAGATCTTGGAGCAGAACATAGGCTATTTTTGTCCTGGAATAGTGCATGGTTCCCGCGGGATTTGTAAATGAAGAATTTCACGAGAATGGAGTCGCAGGTGTCTGCTAGTTTATACATATTTTCTAAAAAAAGGTTTTAGGTTTAGCCTAATGGTAGCTTTTGTTGGGTCTAATGGTCGTGCCTAGTAACTAACGTCATAGCGTTTCGCGCTTCGCTACGATACGACATAGATAGGTATGAGTTGAGTAATTGTAACCCCTCCCAACGTATGGCTATCTACATTCATATCACCTATCAACAATCATAAACAGATCATCATCCCTTAATATCAGAAGAGATCCTTATCTCTGGGCTTCTTAAATTTCTGGTCAAGCTCATAAAGGTAATTAATTGGTCTGAAGGTCAAGCTATAAAATAATGACGACCACAAATTATTGTTTAAGTGAATATCTACAATAATAACAATCATATTACGAAAAGATTAAAGAACCTATATAATTAACTACAAACTATAGCACACGCCCCGCCGTTTCCGTTACCATGGGAAAATATAGAAGATTCAGTAGATCCACACCCCTAAAAACTCACAAACTTTATCTCTTATAGTATTACTATAGATAAAGCTACATGCGTTGACACATTAGCACCGTGTCATATCAGGAAGACAGAAAGACAGAAGGAACCGGGAGCTACAGCAGAAAAAGCTGAAACCGGTAAGTAGTACAAGTATGCCTTTTGTCGAAAAAATTCCTTCGAATAATTTTACCGCGGCTAATTGCCTCGACTGGTGACAGAAAGACTGTCTCATTTTTGGCCAAAGGATCAGCCTGGCTCAGCGTGGAAATGCACCATTCCACGTAGGCATGATTTGTATAGTTATTAGGATAAATTAGTTTAAATGCTTTATTGTATTAAAATAGTAAGCATAAAATGAAATATATAAAAAAGAAAGTATATGTTTCTCGTGCAGATGACCACAAGATTGTTCTCGTAAGTACTTTTCAAAAAAAGCAGAATTGAACAATCGACGACGAATCGTAGACGGCCGTACAATTAAATCAATAACGTTGCATTACTGATGTCGATCAGACTATTGTACAGTGTACTCACACTGCATTGCCTTGTAATGTAACAATGATTAGGTATTATATCTACGAGCATATTACGTGACATGTATGTGGACTAATTTCACTGTACATTTTCTGTTGACTCAACTATGAAATGAAACCTATATTTAAATAACAAACCTTGTAATAAAATTGCACTTAGTGCATATTACATTATATCTAGGATCTACGTTTCTATCTATTTTAGACTATCTGTATTAACAAAGTAACAAAATAGCAAAATAATCAAAATGTTTTTGGATTACCTACATTGAATATCATTGATGGTTTTTTAATGTGTATAACGACTTTTTTATAACCAATGTCAGTCGTGCCAGGATTTCCTCACTAAAGAAGCGCTTTTTAGAGTCATCAAGCTACACCAAAATGGGTTGGCGGGCTTATTAATGATTAGCCTCTTTAACGATCATTAATGATTGAAACCGGAATCGACGACTAAAGACAGGCGTCCACAGAATATCCGCATCGTACATATCCCCCACCCACCCCATCACACTAAGCGTATTTTTAGGGTTCCGTAGTCTACAAGGAACCCTTATAGTTTCATCATGTCCGCCCGTCCGCCCGTCCGTGGTTTAGCGCAAAGACTATTACTATTAGAAAGCTGTAAATAAGCATGAATATGTAAATTAAAAATGTGAACAAAGTCGTAAAATAAAATCTTGAAACATGTTTTTTTTAGGGTACCTCCCCTATATGTAAAGTGGGGATAAATGGTTTTTTGCTCGTTTATTTCATATTGTGGGATATCGTTGGATAGGTCTTTGAGGGGTCTTCTACCAACATATTTTGATCCCCTCTCCTTTAATGGAAGAGGCCTGGCCCTTGAAATATAGACTGATAACGTAGAAGTGTTTGTTGCCCACAATATACGTCATATGATGTGAGTAGTTCAATTAGTGAGAGTAGGTACTTCAGTAAATTAAGGCTTGTCTGGACTGTTGAATGCGACCGAATGTACATTTTAGTAATATTAAATTAACAAATAGACGCACGCGACTTCGTAATAATTTATTATTACATGATATATTTATTATTCTCTACATCAAAATTCAATGATATCTAAAGGCTATTAGATACAATTGTTTTACTACAAAATATGAAAAAAAATACTTCAGCAATGTTACTTAATTATTTTCAAGATACAGAACCCTTGCTCGGACTCTGACGAATCGCACTAGCCTTTTTTTATTATGGTACTAAAAATGTTGCTGTATAGTATTTTAGTATCAAATACCCAATCATTTTATTAGCAGTATCGGTAACCTACTAACTTCATAATAAAGATACGAACATATTTTCATCTTTATGAAAGGTACCATTATAAAGATTTGATAATGTTAACGTGCTCTTTGGTATGCATCATACCTGATTCATAACTAATTTTATTACTACAGGCTGCTTATATTATAAAATTAGTTATATTTTATAGAAAGAAAAATTGGTAGTCTTACCTATTTTTTCTACGGAAATGGCTGAGACCGCGGGGCGTCAACTAGTTATAATTTAAAATTGATACAAGCTTTTAATTTACTTTGCCTGAAATGTATGTCATAAACTCTAAAGCTAGAGTTCGAAGATTTGTGACCGAATTATTGCATTTTATATCCACAGTAAACATAGGTAGGTAGGTTCCTACCTACCTGACTGTTTACTGACTGTTTACTGACTGATAACGATAACCTATCCTCTATAGATTTATAGCAGTCTTAATGTGCGGCAGGAATTTTGAAAAAAATAGAAATGGCGGCAATGTAATAAACAAAAATCTTCGAATCCGTTAGGGTTTTTTGTAACAACGTATGTATCTACTCGTATTATGCTACTACTACGTCAGATGATAGAATCGAGAGGTTGTCTAGAAACTCTACTAACTATAAACCCATCAACTTTGAGCTCATTTATGTTGCAAAACATTAGGTAGCTACATATTAGAGCATTTATATGAAAATATTGTTTTTTGAAATGCCTACATTTTATCTCTTTTATTAATTTATCTTATAAAACAACCTCATAATCTATATAAATAAACAGCTAAACCAAAGAGCCTTATTTACTCGTATACCTACAGGCTTAAACTTTTTGCCTAAAAGCTTCAACTGTTTGGCCTTTTGGTAACTTAAAGCCATTAATGTTCCAATAGGATTACATTTTGCCAGAGGTTCGCATTTACAAAAGCTTTTGGTTATATTTAAACAACAGTAGGCAAGCGAATGTCTTAATTAAGATCTAAATATTTTTAATATGTAGGTATTAGAATTTAAAAATATACCTTATGTTATTTTTTTTTATTCTTTACAAGTTAGCCTTTGACTACAATCGCACCTGATGGTAAGTGATGATGCAATCTAAGATGGAATCGGGCGAACTTGTTCGGATGAAAATCCACACCCCTTTCGGTTTCTACACAACATCGTACCGGAACGCTAAATCGCTTGGCGGTACGTCTTGGTGGTTATGTCGAACTGTCAAATAAAATGTGAAATGTGCCTATTTGCTTGGTGTAAGCAATGTCATTTTATAATAATAGGTGGGTTTAAGGACACCTTAAAATGTGATGAATTATGACTGCATTATGACTGCATTATTTACTCGTATTCACCTGATAGTATGAAAGCTAATTTTTAGCTAAGTTACTCGGGTAACGTAAACCATTAGAAGATGATCTCTAAGTAGCCAGACGGTTTTGATGCTTGCATCAGGTGGCTAGACCAATTTTAAACATAAATAAATGAGAGCTTGAATTCGTTATAGCAAGTATTAAGCTAATTTTTCATATTTTCTCCTGGATACTACTAGAAATCAGAACCTGACTTTGAGTGGTGGACACTCTTCATCAGATATCCTTTAAGTGTTATAAATTGTGATTTGCATACTATAAAAGCCAAAACATTTGATAAGTTACTCAAATAAAACAACTTCGATAGGACAACTTCGATCCCTTCAAGCAACACTTGCGACTTTGCATATACAAGGTTTCCCGTAAATATTACGACATACCGTACAGGGTGATAGCTAATACATTTTTTTTCAACGTTTATACGAAAAAAATTGTTAAGCATATAATAAATATTTAATCCCGTTTTTTGGAAAAAACTTTTTTGCGGGTGTAAAATTTTCAACTCTACTTGCAACAACTATTCAAAAAAAATAATAAGTATAAAATCAACGTTTAAGAGATTTTTCAGCACATAGTACTAGCCATGCTGGACATGCGGGTTGGTCAGCGCAGGGCCAGATTTCTCGCACCGGTGTCGCTGCTGGCCGACACCGGCCTGTGCCATTTAAAATTCTAGCCATTGTGAATGGATATACCGCCATTTGTCGGTCGCTATTCATACTATAATATTATAAATGCGAAAATACGTTTGTCTGTCTGTTACCTTTTCACAGCTACACCACTGATCCGATTTGTGTAAAATTTAGAGATAAATTAGACCTTGAAGCAGATAAGATAGGCTACTTTTTGTCCCGGAAAATTCTATGGTTTTCCCGTGGGATTTGTCAGAAACGAACGAACGTGAATTTCACGCGTACGGAGTCGCGGGCGTCTGCTGGTTTGATAATAAAAATACACATTGTTGCACATAAATAAACAGTAACTAGGTGCTTTACATAGTAAAGTACGAGTAGATTCTACGTAGTTGGCAAATCTCAGTAGAGATTGGCCGCCATGGCAGAAATTGGCTAGAAAAAATATTTAATTCACCAGTTTATCTTATATTAAAAAAAAAACGCGCTAAGTGCACTACCTCATAGGTGGTGTGGAAACATGTGTATAGACCATTACAACTTTTACAACTTTTTGAATCGTTATATCTCAAAAACAGAGGCTCGTAGGTAATAAGTGAATTTAACATTTTTTGTAGATAATTTTATGGTCTACAATTTTACCTTAATTGATTAATGATTAAACTTACCGTTTTGCTAAAAATCGCGTAAAACTCATCTTTTTGACCTTTGACCTTGAATAAAAAAATTTCCTTCCAGGGGAAATATAGGGAACTTTCAAATTTTATTTTTTAAACAATCTTAGTGATTTTCAGCTGGCTGGGAATTTATGTAACTTCGAATGTCTAAAATGACCGGACTATTAGTTGAGATACCTATGTGTCACTTGTGTAGACACTCTTTATTCTTTTACTTTCCTAGAGAAGATAGGATTTTATGGTTCTACACTATAAGCGTTATGTCGATGATGTAAGAAGGCCCGAACAATACCATAGTATACGAAGCTGACGCAATAAAGGCTCAAGTTGAACATAGAATGCCTCTATAGGTACCTACATCTCCAATTTCCCGTGAATTTGCTTGATAAGACATTTGGATACAAAGAAACGTAATGTATAATACCTGCATTGTTACAACAAAACTGTGTTATGAGCATTTTAAAGCTTAGTAGGCGAAATCTCAGCTCTTATAATATTCTAGTTTTCAGTCAGATCTACAAAAGCATACCAACACTATAGTGACTTCTTTTTTGCTATTGGGTACCTAACCCCGACTTTGTCCGCGAGTTCAGTCCGCGAGTACCTACCTAATGTCAGCTTTCAACCCTTTTGAACTCCATAACATTTTACGTTTTAATGACAGACTGTATCAATAACCTACCTTGAAAACGATTTTAAAGCTGAAAAGTGAAGTAAAAATACTACTTTCACGAAAATTTCAACCAATGACTCGGGGTAGGGTAGGCGTAGGGGTAGCGTAGTGGTAGGGTTGGGTTAGGGTAGAGGTAGGGTAGGGTAGGGGTAGTTAAAACTTTACATCGAGTTTCATCGCGGACGAAGTCGTGGGCGTCCGCTAGTAATGTAGGTATAAAAATAAGGTTTAATAAGGAGGAATGAAATAACTTGCACTCGCCCCTATAGAAAAGAAAAATACAAAAAATGATATATCTTATACCTTATCCGTATCTTTAACCTTTTTAAACTAAAATACTAAGGTAATTTGAAAATAAATAACGATAATTTCTGTTGCATCTTCTTACAAAATGTGATAATATATTTTTCTAAGAAATCGGGGATTAACCGCACATGCTCTTACACAAACTGGTAGCTCTACCAGAGTAAGGCTCTAACTTTGACTACATGTAGATGCTTCAAGGTCAAAGAGGTCAACCTAAGTAAGGTACCCAATAATTTTGAAAATTTGAACGAACTGCGACATAAATTAGATAGTTACTGAGATAATACCTTATTTCAATTATAATAATCTCGTAATAATCAGGCAAGTACATACACTGGACTTTTACTAAAATTTTGTATACCTATAATATCCATAAAAAGCTCGAGATTTTCATATGAAATAATGCTATGGATATCCATAGCCTAATATATTTTCAGAGTACATATACTTATGCAGTGAATTAATAACTACAGTGATCGTTATTTTTTTTACAGACCCAACTAAACGGAATAAGAATTTTCCAACCTACATTGTAGTACAGTAAGAAAATCTCTTATTGAAAACACCTTAGAAAAAAGCTCAGATGTTCTCGAAACGGTTTCAATTTTGTGCTTAAATACCAAAACCGCTGCAGATACAGGCACACTAATTAACCTTCCTATCTTGTAAGAGCAGCAAGAAAGAAAGACAGTAAAGTCTGTAGCACGTTCAAATGAGCTTATATTATGGATGTAATGGTGACTTACCATTACATGCAATCCCAGGCGGCTGTTCATTGTGATGCATTTCTCGGAGCACCGTGATGCGTGTGAAGAATCGCGCCCTTTCATGTCACAAGCGAGACTGCTGAACGAGCGACTGGACGGCTGAAACGCTGGAGCTTCGCCCCCCCCCCCCCTGACCCCGCTACACGCATGCGCGAGCCTGAAGTACCTAGCTACTAGCTACTATACTACTTTTAGTATATAAGGACATGTATTTCTGCCACAGTTACGCAATCAACCAGTTAACATTTTGATTAGACGTACAGTAACGGTGACGTCACTTGACTCACTGAGTTGCGAACTTTATGAGAGCGATGTCATAAAGTTCGCAGGTCCGCTTGTTTTTCATTTAGGAATACAAGCTATACCGTGAATTCGAATATGGCAGCTAAAAAAATTTAATGAGAACGGATAGGTACAGCAAAAATAAGTACTTTCACTGTTTGTGAGTGAGTTCTTACTTTCGAATTGTTTGAAAAGCAAGACTATCTACAAACTACTAACTATGTACCTAGTTACTAAACTAAAATTTTAACATTTTTTTTTCATTGTGTACTTACAATAGGTTCCTGAAGATTAATTAAGGGCTCATTATGATTATTATATTCTATCCGACTCCCCGACGTGAGAATACGGGGATAAAATATGACACTCACAAATAACGTGGTTTTCCCCCCTACAACACCACAAACTTTAGCTCTTTTTAATAAAGTGTACATGAAAATGGAAGGGGTAGAAAGACTCCAAAAAAGAACGTCTTCTGAACTAAACTAAAAATACTCTGGATTGAGGAGTGTAATGGCCGAAGGGGTCCGTGGTCTTAATGTATGATGCCTAACGCCCTTTTGATCGTATTCACATCAGAATGACGGCGAGAAGACAATGTGGATGTTGCATGTTGCATTACCTCATCGTAGAGGTCTTAAATCGGAAATGACAAATATTCTAACGGAAATATTGAGTCTAATATAAATATTAAATTATTATATTTTATTTGGATATATAGTTCTACATGCTAACGCGCTACATGGTAATAAATCTTTTTCTTGATTAGATAGATATACGCACGCAACTAACAAGTCTGTACTTGTTGATCCAAAATACAATAGTACAAAACCACTCGTTGACCTACTGTATTTTTGCTAAACTGTGTTTCTACAATTTATGTGTAGGTACGTTTATATAGCCACGTTATAATGAATGAGTATAGTACATAATTTGATGTAGGTAGTGGAATTTCATGAGAACCATAACCTTCAAACCATTTAGAACAACGTCAGTGAAATCGAGTAGGTAGGTACTCGTACTTCAAGTACTCTACCTTCTGCCCTTGGCATGGGGGCTCTACTCTAATGTCGCTCTATATTGCACGGTGCTGGTCGACTATTTTGTTTAGATAATTTTGAGTCAAACCACAGAAAACTTATGTACATGTAGTCAAACTAAAAACTTGTCCTAGTAGTTACCTCTCCCACCCTCTCCTATGCTACCGTAATACCAAACTGGAATCAATGCTGGTGAGTAGAGGTTTTTTATGATTATGGTACTTGTACCGAATCGTAAATATATGGATTAAAATCAACTTAGACCATTAATAAAATCAAAGATGTAATAAAAAGTCCAGATACCGTCGCCTAAAATAAAAAAAATAATAATAAATAAATACAATCGACTTTAAAACTATGTTAATTAAAGCCGTTTCTGAAAGAACTGTCTGAAAATCCTAAATCTTTATGATTGATGGCTTGAATTAATACATCACTAACTTGGTACCGCCTTCAAACTGATCGCACTGAGCAAACTGAGTGAAAGTTCTCCTCAATTCCTCCTTAATCCAGGATTCTATCATCAAATCCTGACATGATTACTATGGGACCAACTGGAACGGATACCGAATCTATCTCAAACGAAAAAAGAATTTTTCAAATCGGTTCAGGCGTCTTCGAGTAATCGGTGAACATAGCTACCATTATGCTGCTTCACTTTTTTAATCATAATCTATACTTAACTAATATTCTGAGGAAAGATTTGATTGTTTGTTTGCATTGGTTCTGCAATTACTAAACAAAGAAAAACTCTTTCACTGTTTGGAAGCTTTTAGCTACTCTATCCCCGAGTGCTTTATGCTATATTTTTTATCTCCGTATTCGTACGTATGAAAAGATTTTTCATTTCACTTACTCGGAAAAGTTACTTTTGCCTGGACGGTATTACAGCAATCAATAGTCGTATTTAACGACGCAGACGAATTTATAATTTAGTCTCGAGTTTTTAACGCCTAAGCCCGGTAACTTAATTTCCGTCTTCTGTGTAGATGATTATTGAGTATGTTCCTTTTTGTTCCATCTCCAAATAAGGGTCACTATTCTCTCTAGAAGAAGAAATAACGTTATATTAATGTTGCGAAATATGTAACTTACGGTAACAATGAATTTCTTAAAAAATCATCTATGAATATGAATTATTGACGCCGTCACGCGCTTTTTAAATTCTCGCTCTTAAATTATATTTCTTTTTCCTTATTCTTTCCCATGAGGAAAAGGCAAAGGTACTACACCGTACAGCCAAGTCTTCAAATCTTGCTATAAATTCGGTGAACTGAATAAAAATCAAATAAAAAAATTAACACATTCCACAGACAAAAACGCTACATTATCAAATATGTAACTATGTTTGTCCGCTCTTACCTCACTGTCTTGAGAAAGCTTCTCGGCCGAGTGCATAAAGTTTAAGGAAACTCAATTTTACTCTTTTCAGTTTTTAGGCAGAGGAGGGTAGATCGGACTAAAAAACGCGAAAAAAAAGAATTGCTTGTCCTTTTCAGATCACGCGAAATTATACGAAGACTTTATGATACGTTGTTGTCAACTAAAGACCGGTTATTTTTCTTTTGTGCACTCTACTCTTACTCTACTGCTGTAGCTACAAAGGTGGATTATGGGAGTAGTCCAAAGAGTAAATTAATATAATGGAGTATAAGTTCGGACTAGGTTTTTTTGAAAATTAGTCAGAAAAAATATTCTGTCACTTTGAAGCGTGTCTCACACAATTTATTTAATCTACCAAAATGAATAAAAGGTGGATCAGATTATTGCTTTCATTGCAAATAACTTCCACTAACAGTTCAGAGGAAAATAGTTTAAAAAAAAATTAAAAAAATATCTCGCAACACGGTCTACTCCGAACTTAGGTGGCCTACCTTAACCTTCAACGTGTTACGGTCTCTTAGTCGTGCTAAGTTTTATTTAAATTCATTCAGTAATTTCAGTGGTGATTTTATCTAGAATAATGACAATTTTAAAAATGTATCTAAAACAATAACTTGAAAATTTAAGAACTTGCAATACAAATCTATTTTTATTATTTGACGCATTATTCTGAGGTATTTATTCTGATTCGTTAAAAAAGCCGATCGGTACATAAAGTCGTTCAAATTCATTTCCAGACCAAATATAAAATCGTCTGAGATTTTATAACATTTAGCGCCATCTACTGGAGAGTAGAAGAACTGATAATTCTTATTATGACCTTTTTGTCGCCAGTGGACTCGGGACTTCGGAGTTCGGTTTGATTTGATTTTGATTTTGGAATCGGTGCATTTGGATTTCCTATTTCCAGCGTAGCCCCGATACCTACCACAAATGAGTTACTAAAATGTGGCTTTCTTTAATGTCTTTTTTATGCCATAATTATATAACGTTGAATTTTAATTTGCTTACCGCGGCAATACCTGCGATTGTAAGAAGATTTATTTTAATTTACATCAAAATTGAGTATTTTACTAATATTAAAATGGCCTACACAGTTGTTATCATATTATCAGCTGATGGACGTCCACAGCTGAACATAGCTCTTTTTAGGGTTCCATAGGTACTCAAAAAATAGGAGTCTATTGTTAATACTTCGCTCTGGCCGTCTGTTACCAGGTTCTCTCACAATGTATACGATAGTTACAGATGATGTACAATGTACATACTAAAAAAACAAAATAAAATAAAGATTTAAGGGGCTCCCATAAAGCAGACTTATTTTTTGCATTTTTATACGGAACACTTCATGCGTGAATCAGACTTGCACTTGACTGATTTTTTTAATAGGCGTATCAAACTACGCGATCCTGAGTCGGTAGGTAGTTGTATTTAAACTTATTAGTTAATACATAAATATTACCAAAAGCTAGGAGAACGCCCTAGCTAGATAATAAAACGAGGTCAATGGTTTAGATTATAAATTAAACAATAATTTGGATGATGTTTTTATTCATTAATATAAAATTAGAAGCAACCATTATTACAGCGTATGTCGTATTTCTTTACCTCATACAACTAGGTCTTAAAATTTACATACTATCCCCTTGATAATATAATTTAGAATACATCATATTTATTATTTTTATATTTCCTCATCAAAGCAAGTGCGATAAAACAATACAAGAATTAAATTAAATTAGATACTTAGATGGTTTAAAAAGAGATTTAAGATTATTTTATTTTACTTTTAAATTTAGTTAAATACATCTTCCAATTTCTTAATAGGCCATATTTGGAATATTTCATAAACAGATCTACAAACATTCATTAAACATTTTAATGGCGTTCCAAGCTGCAATAAGTTGCTTCTGAGCATTTAGGTTTACATTCATATAAACTATCATTGGTAAGCAACACAGACTGCTTAACACAATATTATGATCTAAACATTTGATAACATATTTTAGAGATATCTGTAAGTAGTTATGTTATTATATTTAACTAGTCTATGCAACTGTTTTGCATGGACGAGCACTAATGGCAAGTACAAGTAATACACGTGTATTTACGAGTGCTATAATCTACTTACATGGAAATATTATGAGCATGGAAAGAATGACGTCATTATCATATTACCTTGCACTTTTATTTAAAACAATGATACAAATGCTGAATATTCTTTAAGAGTGTATATAAGTAGGTATATTGTTAATATTTATCATTAACTACTTAATATCTAAAAATATAAAATTCAAATATATACAGAAATATTTAATACATAGATAAAATATTACTCGACAAATATTCTTTTAAGAATTTTCAGTATTGAAACAATTTTGACTTATGATATCATAAAATAATATATAAACACAGTACATATTATATTTTTTAGACAATATAATCTAAATCCAAACAGTTGTAATAGTTCAATCTGTGAAGCTCATGATCATAAATAATTAAATAAATAGGTACAAAATTAAATTAAGTAAAGTCTAAATAGATTCAGATTGACTACAGGAAACTGGACATAGTATTGAAACTGGGATGTGACATATGCAAGACAAAATTAAAAGATTTTTGTTATAACAATCGCTTACAAGGGTTAGTAGATGGAACTCCCAGAGTGGAAGACTATTAAACTGGGCGGAATAGTCCATGATTATCACTTGATTTCTATGTTGGCTGGTCCCTATTATACACAGCCACAATGAATCATTCTTTACATACAAGGAATGTCCAGTTAGTCCAGTTATGTCCACATGTATCTTAATGAATCTCACTTCTGATCTCACTATTAATACATGGTACAATTTGTAATTTTTTTTATTAAATATCACTGAAATACTTTCTTGTCCTTGACTTACCTATGCCAATAGTACTTGAACTTTACTTATACCAATAGTATTTTGAACATTAAGAAATGCAGCTTTTCGAGAATTTAAATATGTAAAAAAAGTAAAGCATTGAGGCACTAGCTTCACATAATAGTGTATTAAATTTCCCTTTAACAAAATGAAGAATTAAACTTTTAGCTATAAATCTCTAATCACCTACATAATTATTAAACTCAACATTATTTTTTATTTAACACTAAATTATCACACATTAGAATAAAAATTTCATTCTGGTGCATTGATTGATATAAAAATATTTAAATAATACATAAAATAACAGAATATCAAATTATTGTTAAACAAAGGTTTTGTTCTTTTCAAAGTACATTTGAAAATTTGTAGTTTATAATTAACAATTTATACTTGAGGATACTTCAAAATGTCCTCAGAACACATAATCAACAACAAATTGCAGAATCAGTATAATTGGAATCTAGCAATATCGATTTGGAATACTCATCTAATTTTACAGCTTCCCACCTTAAAGGTAACAACTATTTAAATATTTGCTTGGTGTGTGTTACAAGTGTTACAAGTTAAATATTCAACATAGAAGTACATTAAGTAAAGTAGCTTGATGGCAAATATAGTGTCCGAGCCAATTCCTTTCAAAGGTTCACTAGAAGTCAGACACTAGAGTTTGGTACTAATAGATGCATGTGTGTACTTTTGCCGTCACCTCCTTGTTTTATCTCGAATGGAACACAACTGAGCAAATAAAATTGAAACAAATATTCAGATATCATAATTTGCTCTCAAGAGACAAATACTCTGTGTGAATATTCATGTGTATTCAGTTGCCACTTTAACACTGAATTGTAATTGTATTATATTTTCCAGTCTGTAGCACTAGATTTAAATTCCATTACTTCATACATTTTCGTACAATAGACAATAAGTTACCAATTAGAAACCTGCAATTTGGATATCTTTTACATAATTGATTTTGAACAGGCATATTTCACAAATTGAATGCAACTGCAACAGAATAGTTAAGCAATAAACATTATAAAGTGGATTTAAACCACTTAGAACCTTTGGGTGTGCCATTCAAGGTTACAAACTGATTTAAAAGCATTTGCTTCTACATATCAACAATGTTTATGAAGTGAAATAAAATATGTTACTTCAAGCGAGACCACAACAATTATTGCCAGTAACATAAAGCCTGTCACTCTCGATGCAGTCTGATCTATTACACAATTCTGATTTGTATGGAATGAGGCAACAGATAAACTTGGACTTCATATCATAATATGTTAATCATTAACTACCAAGTTGTCTACCAACAAAGTGGCTTTTCCTTTATTTCGACAAGCCTAACTCATACAATCGCTTGTTAAACAAATCACAAAAATAAACACGAAATATGTAAATATATATCACTCCTATACATTTTTTACACAGTGATAAAATATTAAAATAAACATTACTTATAAATAAAAAGTTATACTCTATTGTATTCAATTTGTTATGAAATAATAAAGAAACACTTAACATATTGCCAATGTTAAATGATGTGGTGGAACCTAGCAAGCACAGTTGTCTCCATCCCTGTTGCGACCATTGTCATTGGCGTTCAACTTGATCTGATCTGGGAACTCATTATAAAGCTCTGCCTCAGTTTCCTGAGCTAGGGCGTTACGCGCGATAGTCTGGAATGCGAGTTCTACGTTTACAGCTTCTTTGGCACTCGTTTCGAAGTACGGAATATCATTTTTACTTTGACACCATTGCTGTGCACGTTTGGCAGAAACTGCACGGTTATCCAAATCAACCTTGTTACCTAGTATGACGAATGGGAAGTTTTCAGGGTCGCGCGGTGATGCCTGTATCAGAAATTCGTCTCTCCAACTCTCCAAGGACTTAAACGTGTTGGGGGCAGTTACGTCAAAAACTAAGACGCAACAATCCGCCCCACGGTAGAACGCCACCCCAAGCGACTGGAATCGCTCCTGTCCCGCAGTGTCCCAAATCTGCATTGTGACGATTCTGTCGTCGACGATTACCTCTTTCGTGAGAAAATCTGCGCCTATTGTAGCCTTGTACTGATTGGAAAATTTCTTGTTGACAAACTGATTCATCAATGATGTTTTGCCGACGCCACTATCGCCGAGGATAATAACTTTTAGAAGAACCTTTTTTCTTGAAGACATTTTGCACGTACAATTTAATTAATTACGAGTAAAAATAAAAATAATAGTCACTCTTTGTCTAGCGATGAAAGTATTTTTTTGACATACGAAATTGATACATAGAATATATGCGTCACCTGTTTGTAATGTTACCATTGATGAAAATTAAAAATAACAATGTGCTAAAATGTCTTAAATATAGATTATGAACAAAATCAGAAAGTATTTTATATGTATTTCAAGTCAGGGGCAAGTTAAACGAGTAAGGGTGCGACTTAAACGAGTAGAAGCTGTTAAAAATTTAACTAATGAACTCGCTGTGTGGTAACACTAGATTTACTGTCATTATCACAAAGAGCTGTCATAGAGCAACCAATAACTATTGATAGTTTTATCAGATTATTCAAATCTTAGTAAAAATTTGGATAGTTATCTCACAAATTACGATAAATGTCATTTATTTAGATGATATTTACTTAAATTTAATAATTTTAAATGAAGACATCTTAGTACCCATAACATATGTACCTACTTAGGGGCTAGATAGTATTTTCCAAATATATTTATTTATATTAGTTAATAATATTATTTTTTTATACAGTTCAACAGATTATTTAAAATGAGAACATAATATTACATATGTATAGAACAAAATATCATATAAGATCAAGTATCAAGGTAGTTGCGATCGCAAGTAGATGACAGAACCCAGGGTTACCCTATGAACGACATGGCTAAATGACTAATATTTTGTTTATTTAAATGTATTTTCGTTTAATTTCTCTACGCTAAAATCTTTTATATTTACTTAACTACTACTAATAGATTTCTTCTTCTTCTTTCCTGCTGTTTAATTAAAACTATGCAGGGAAGATATTTAAGAAGTATTTATTTAGCCCGTTTTTTGTATACTCATTGAATCTCGATGTATTGAGGCCCTGGAAAGCTATCTTGAATATTTTTAGGCAGCAGGCAGGCAGGACTATACTAAACTTAGATTTCAAAAAAAATATTTCAACCTACTACACTTTTGACTAGTAGATTTTGAAAATAAAATTAAAATATCAAAGGTTTGTTTTTTTATAACTTTTACACGGTATACAGATTTGTCCTTAGAACTAATCTTAGCCTCTGAAAACTACGTCGATTGGTGCCAATTTTGTCTAAATCAAGTCAAAATTAATTTGTTCTTAAGATATAAATGTCGGAAAATTTTGGATAAACCTTTTTTTATTAATTATTCCGAAATCTCATCATATGATATACCAAATGAAAGAGCTTACTAATAACTAAATAAGAGAATGTCAAATGTATTTTTTGTCACCATAAAATAAATAGTATTCAGTTATTCAAAAGAATATATTTAACTATGGCCCGCCGAGCCAGTTCAAGGGGTCGAATCTTCAGTACAAAGACTTTTGGACATGAGATTGCGGAAATAGATACATACGGGTAGTAGGTAAATACAGTCAGTAGGCGTACTTTAATGTTATAATAATTTAAAGCCATTTGGACTAATGGTGTATAACTATGGTACGTTATTTATAACGAGGAACGAACTCAGGGTTATTTTAACCCTGAGTTCGTTACCAGGTAACATTAGAAAAAAACTCTTGTCTTTTTTTTATTTATCTCAATTGGTTTCTTCAAATATTTTAAAAATAAGTAAGTGTTTTATTAAAACTCGATGAAAAAAAAAAACAAAAATCTCCATTTAAAATTGCCACTGACTTTAATTCAAAAATATTTCGTATGCGGAGATAATTTCGCTGCTACGTCCAATGTTTCGTGTATGTAGATTCACTTCTTCTCCTTGAAGTATACAACTTTGAGCCAGATATTATAGTTACCTAATCTGTATTCTGCTTTATCTGCTTATTAATCATCTGTGCTGAGTCGTATTTGACGTCTGTGGTCGCATACATAACTTGCGCTGATTTGATTTCCGTGTTTCATCAATCATTTATTTTTCTGGTCTGTGCACTGCACTTCAGAAACTGAATTCTCGAATAGATTGGATTCAATTTATCAAAAAATGTATATAAAGTCCTAGTTTTCATGAGTCTAATAAAATGAGAAGCTATTAAAGTTATGATTTCCTTTAAATAAAGTTAACATTTATTGTTTTCGTTGAGCTAAGCCAAGAAGGAAGGTGAGGCCAATCTGAATCATGTTAGCACCGTCCGTTATCGAAATATTTAATTTTGTTACAGCTTTCTTCCTTTTACAGAATGGAGAACAATTTGAGCCGCAGTGGAAGCCGCTCGAGCTCTGTTTGCGAACTGGAAAAGGATTTAAGCGATTTGGAAATAATGAAAACTAGGACGAATCGACGTAACGTAATGATTCGGTCGCAACCAGCACGTAAAGCAAAACGAATTAGATTTTTTCGAAACGGTGACAAATTCTATTCAGGAGTAATAATTCCAGTCTTGCCAGAGAGATACAGGTAGAGGCAGAATAATTAGTTGATATTGTTAAAGTTTTTACCATGTTGTATACTTTCACTTTCCTCTAGGAAACCTATTTCGACTATGTTTTGTGTCGCAACTGCTCGCCTTATTTATTATTTGCAATCTTCTATCCAGTAGATTATGGATTTCTGATGCTTTTAAATTTGTTACAAATAAAGTCTAATCCATGCTGTGATAGCTCAGTAGATATGACCTCTGCATCCGATTCCGGAAGGCGTACGTTCGAATCAGGTCCGGTGCATGCACCTCTAAATAAATAAATATCACATGTCTCAGAACAGTGAAGGAAAATTGTTGTGAGGAAACCTGCATACCTGAGAATTTTCTTAATTCTCTAGATGTGTGATGTCTGCCAAACCATGTTAGGCCAGCATGGTGGATTATTGGCGTAATCATCATCCAACCATCACATAATCATGCATTCTTTAAAACAAGCTTAATATAAAATATTACCTTGTTACATAAATTATATTAAACAGGATTTATCTATTTATAGACTTAGACGAATCATAATATAACATATGGGTGCTATGTGGATACCACATAGCATTCATGCAAAGCTGGGGCGGGTCGCTAGTAATAAATACATGAATTATATTTTGCAACAACAAAATATGTAAACCTATAATTTGTGATGCTGATTAACACTTATTAAGCACATTGAACACTTAAACATAATGAGTCACAGCATAAATTGTTAGGTCAATAGCCTACTTGAATCTTGGTGGTGTTAAAAAAATGCTATTCTTTTGTTTTAGATCATTTGACAGTCTAACTGCAGATTTAACTAGAGTGTTAGTTGACAATGTAACATTGCCAAGCGGTGTTAGAACAATTTATTCTCTAGAAGGTAGAAAAGTAAGTATGTTTATATTTACACATTTAACAATTATATTCACTACTAGACTACTGATACCGTGCGGTTTCAAATATATCTTCAGTTTCAGTAAGAATATGGAGATAAAAAATTCCCTATGGCACTCACAAATAATGTGGTGTTCTAGTGGTAAAAGAATCGTTGAAATCAGTTAGATCCAGAGATTACCTGCTACAATCCACTAACTTTGCCTATTTATATATAATATTACTATTGATGTTTATGTTCTATTATTTATGTTACTAGTAAATAAACACTGAAACTATTTTGATATTATAGTTTGTATTGTAGATATCAGAATTAATGCCAATGAATATAAATATAAGTTTATGAACAAGGCTTCCACTAAAATATTTTAATTTCTTCCACTAAAATTTATTAATAATCAATTTCTACCATCAACAGATAGGAAAACTAGATGATTTAGAAGATGGACAGTCATATGTATGCAGTGGGTTCGGAGAGCCCTTTAAGCGTATAGACTATGAGGCTAGTGCAGTCACACCACAGTCATTCAGGCTTAGTGGTCCAGAGTCCTTAAATGATAGCTGCAGCCCGTCTCCTGCTAGAGCTAATAACAGGCTGTCTCGATATTTGCAGGTAAATCCAATATATTATTAAAGTCATATAACTTTTCTCCTAGGTAAGGGTGCTTCATCTTAGACCTTATCATTGCTTTCCATCAGGCATGATTGTAGTCAAATAAATACAGTGTAAATTGTATATAACGGCACTAAAGAGACTACATTTTATGACGTTATAGAAAGTTGTGTCCATTAAATGGAAAGAAGAAAAATGTATGAGTAAAATTTTTAAATTTTCAATACACAGTCATTTTCTTTTATTAGCGATGGTTATAGTTTGAAAGTTTGTGAGCAACTAAGAATATGATAACGTATTAAGTCATTGACTTCTACTTATTAGTCATGGTCAACAGTAGTCTACTGCAATCCCGATTTGTAAACAAAAGAATGAATGTCTTAGAAAGTTTTATTTGCATGATGCCGACAGTGGAGTTTATTATGGGCTAGAATAATAAAGTGACAAAAGAATGTACATAGCTGTGCTGTTTCAATAATGTTGGCAATTTAATAGGACATTATTTAGAGTGGGTGTAATGTTATATATTGTGTATCATTGTATGGAAGGCAAGCTAAACCAATCAAAGCCATGTGATGTCGACGCTTTAGCGAGTTTTTTGTTAAATCAAGTTACATGCAGTATATTTAATGACAAGCTTGCACTAGACAGCTATCTGACCACCTAATGTTATGTGACAAAGTTAAAAGATGGAAGTGGGTTTATTTGGAAGAAGTCCAAGTTTCTTCTACCCATATCTGATAGTTTTAGCATCTCACTGAAATACTAAATTGCTTGTCAGTATGCCTTTGCCTGTATGGCCACCAGATCAGAATGAGTCAATTTAGAAATTATTAAAAAATAAACTGACCTTAGCTGGGAATCAAACCCAGGACCTCTTTGTTGATCACCACAGCACTACCAATTGTGCCAGGGGAGTTGGGAAACCATAAATTAATTGTGATTATAGAGTGCCCCTCTTAAGTGTTTTTCAGAAAGCAAGGGTACAGTGACAGTTGCCAGTATGATGTTCCTAATACATACTATTATCGTGAATCGCGGCAAACTTTCGAGAGTGAAATGAACTGTTACTGTACCCATGCTATCTGAAATACACTTTAATCTAGAGGCTAGTAATGATAAGATAGGTGAGTATGCAGTAGTTGTATAAAGCTCGTAGCTCATTAGACCCACCTGAGACCCGACCCGCACCGCCTCGTCGCTAGGCGTCCACTTGTCGTCGAAAGGTGGACCACGGGTGGACGCCGCGTTGTCCACCAGTGAACCTCGCATGGTCAACGAATTTCCGAAAGTCGACAGGTGGACGCCACATTGTCAACTTGCGGTTCACGAGAGGCAAGTATGTCAACAGCGAGCTATCATCGAGTGGTCCACTCACTGTTGGCTCGTGGACACCTCGCGTTCGAAGCGATCTGGTGATGATCCGGAGTTGATGTAGTGAGCGCATGCCCAAACAAATCCATATGAAGAATACTAACCACTCGAGGCGAGGCGGTGCGGGTCAGGTCCCGGGTGGGTCTAATGAGCTACGATCTTATATGTGAATAACATAACTATCAGTCATCTTGAACTCAATGCTTGACATAAGCTTTATTTAACTATTTTTAAACTCTACATTTCATAGGTTCAATGATACCACCCTATAGAGTTTATCACTCCACCTAGTTTATTGCTCTATTTAAATTATTAACAATAATTGTCCCTTGAGAGTTGTGCTTGATACTATTGATGTGTGTTAGTCCATAGAGCTATGTTTTATACAGGAAACTGACTAAACACATACTAAACAGTATTAAAAATTCATTACTATCTTGAAACAACAGTAATAATGTACGTATTTATATATGAATAAATAAAAGTGCCCAAGTACCCTAAATTCTCCAGACTATAATCTATCTGTGTGCAAAATTTCATCCAGATTTATTTAGACATTTTGATGTGATTGAGTACCAAACATCCAAACTTTCGCAGTTATAATATTAGTTTCATTATCTTTATCATCAGCTGAAGGACATTCACCGTTGGACATAGCCCTCTTTAAAGACTTCTGGTCAGTCTTAAGCCACTCCACCTATGGGGGGTTGACCAATTCTGCGCTTACCTGTGTGGGGTCGCCCTTCTAGCACCCTGAGTAATATCCCTTTCAATCCCATCCTTTCCTCCCATCAAGTGAATATTATAAAGTGATAGTCCTTTTACTTTAAATTTCAGACAAATGGTAGCAATTCTACTGGCAATGAGACACCAAGAGTGAGCCCTGCAGGGGACAATGTTGTCCGACCTCGTATAGTTACTATAATTAGGAATGGAGTGAAACCCCGCAAGGTAAAAATTTCATGATGTTGATCATTATTTTTTCTCACTTCTGATAGATCTAGGCATGTTTGTTCTAAACTTATATGTATGTCAACCAGGCCTCGATCTGGCACGTCGATTCTCCTTCTACAAATGCTAACGCGTCGAAAGTTAAAAAATGTACGGGAATGACATTTGCTATCGATAGGTCACGTGATCAATTCGATCATATCCGTCATTCCCGTGCATTTTGTTAGTTTTCGAAGCGTTAGCGATTGTAGAAACAATCGACGTGCAACAAAACTAGGCCCAGGATTGTTTCAGAACAAGTTGTGTAACATCAAAACCTGTCCACTAATATATCATTGCTTAGAAACCACTAACAGACAGACAGATAATTGATAAACAATAAACATGTTTCTGCTTTTTAAACAGAAACGCGTTTGTGTTCCGAAATACAATATCTATACCAACCTCCAAAATGTGTTGGTAACGACGGTCAACTCTATTATCGCGCGCGCTCTTTTGTCAAATCTAGGAGTACACGCTTTCCCTGAATCCTAATAAACATTTGCAGTACGCCTAGGAAGTTCGCTACGAGATATGTCATGAAGAGAAAAACATATATTGTCGATTAAACTATGGGAACGAGGAATGAATGGAATGAGTATGAGCTGAGAGGTAGTTGGAAGGCCTTGGAAGTGATTACCTTTTAAGCTGGGCGATGCGCTGATACCGATGAGATATGTGTCGTAGAGCCTCGCTTTGCTGGCTGACGACTTCGGGTGATGGCGTCAAATGGTTTACGGCAGAATTCAACGTTCACGACATTTAGTTTACTTTGCACGGAACTGAAGTTAAGGCCACTCGAGTGGATTGCACTTAAATAAGAGGTTTTTTGAGGTTAAGTTTTGTGCCTTTATACTGTAGGTGTGCAGATTGCTGTTGAACAAGCGCAACAGCCCAACTCTGGAACACGCGCTGGCGGCCATCACCGAGTGCATCAAGTTGGACACCGGCTGTGTTAGGAAAGTGTTCTCCCAGTCCGGCGCACCTGTTAATGCTTTAAATCAATTTTTCGAAGAGGAAGATGTATTTTTCGCGTATGGAAACGAAAGGTAATAAACAAGGCGTAGTCATGACTATATGTGGCGAATAATTTATTTATTTTACTATTACATTCCACAATTTTTTTTGATGAAAACCAAATACCAATTGATGTAATATTATTTTTTTACAGAGTCAATCAAGAAGACTTCGAACTCGAATTTGAAGAAAGTAAGGCTGTATTACAATGTAGGAAAAGTAAATGTAACCCTGTGACTAGGAATGCAAGGTAAATAAATAATTGCTCAATTCACTAGTACACTACAGTATTACTATACTATATAATATTAGTCACTTAGTAAACTCAGTTATTTAAACAAAAAATATTGTCTACAAGGTCGAGTTGTGTGTTCATGAAGAATAAAAAGTATATGTACATAAATATAATATAATGTAAGTTAACACAAAATTGTGCATGTGTGCGCTCAGTGGAGTAGGTTAATACCGATTTTTTGCGGTAAATTTCTAAATTCCAATAAAGTACTCTAAGCCTCAAACAAACTATAAGCCTCAATAGCTCAACGGTAAGGGCGGTTGGACTCATCATCAAGGGGTGGTGGTTCGATTCTCACCCCGTTGGTCTATTGTCGTACCCACTTCTACGATTGATGATGATGAGGATTGATATTTAGTCCGAATGTCCTGCAGATCGGGCCCTAAGCCCCGCATGCCAGTAAAAGCGAGCGGTGCAGCGAGAAAGAAGAGCGAGGGCGGCGCCGCCGGGGACGGAGACACCAACGGCGACGTGGCCGCGCTCGCTAACCTTCTGCCGCAGCCGCTGCGGCTCAAGTATAGTGTTGGCAAAATTATTGGTGAGTCTGTCTATATTCTGTATATATATCTGTATTTCAAAATATGTATGTACGCGCAAAGAGATAACGTATCGATCTCCTATTAAAAAGTGGATGCACAATCAACAACCAAAAAACGTCCCCATTCAATGAGTGACAAACACAACTTCTTGGCACTCATTTCAAGTAGTCAAATTCAACCTTAAACTCAATCCTTAAGGTTTCCTGAATTTTAATGAATATTGGACTATATTTAAAAGCCTTTAGGTATAATTTTCTTTACCAATAATTCTAAAACAGTCAAAGCAAAACTGGCCAGTTTTTGTGAAATATTTTCTACATGATTGTGCGTCCTTTTATTATAAGAGGTCAATGAGATAAGGATATAATTTTGCCCCATATCACTCTGTCTTGTCCTCCCATCACAATGAAACGATTCCATAGGAGATAGGAGAAAGCCATGAGGGTTGATATAGACTAATTTGTGTAGATCCTATTGCTCTTTATGAACATAGCAATGTAATTTAATATGAACAATATTAATTTCGTGTACTACATGGAATAAGGGTCTGAAATATAAAAAAAAAAGAAAAGTTTAATAGAAACTTTTTTTTTTATATTTAAAAATCATTTATTTAATCAATTTTCCAAACGTCAGAAACGCTGTCGGCCATTTTTAACGTCACGACGTTACTTGATATCACTATAGAATAAACGTCTCTATTAACTAATAATTTTGTAAAACACTTCATTTGGTTAGGGTTTTTTATTATTCATGTTCAGCAGTGAATAGAGTTGATTTTTAAAATATTTTTTTTACAAACACAGGTGACGGCAATTTTGCTGTTGTCAGGATGTGCAAAGACAAATCAACAGGAAAGGAGTATGCTCTTAAAGTTATAGACAAAGCAAAGTGTAAAGGAAAAGAACACTATGTCGAAGCAGAGGTAAATAACTATTTTTTTATTAAACAGAGAATTTAATATAAGAACCAGACAGAACTTGTTAATAACAGGAAAACTTAATAATTGTTTTTTTAGGTACGAGTTATGAGGAAGCTATGTCACCCGCGTATCGTCTCTCTTGTTGAAGATCAAGATAGTCCAGAATGGCTGTTCCTTATAATGGAATTAGTCAGTGGTGGGTGTCTAATATTATTATTATAATTATTGCATATTTTACTTATAAATTAACTTTCATATAACAACAATCATAGCTTTATTTAAGCATTAGTAAAGATGAGGTAGTTAGACAAATGTATAAAGGCTAAATGTTTTATTAAATTACATTGAAAAACACTAGATTCACAATAGTTACAAGTCATATATCTGCTTTGAATACTGAATACATATTAAAAAAGTTACAGCCATTCATATTACTTACCAACATCTTTAATATTACAAGAATGATTGGACCTATTTTTGTGATCTTTAATTTATTGGAATAACAGGGAAAAAATTAAAAAAAAAGATCTTATTACACCAGTATTTTTGACACTTAAATATGTCACGATTTTTTTACCTTGAGTTTTATTAAAAAGAAACAAAAGTGAACTGTTATATTGTTTTTAGGTGGCGACTTATTCGATAGTATCGCAGCTGCTTCTAAATTTTCCGAGCCCCAAGCGCGTTTGCTAATAGGTCACCTAACATCAGCTATCGCATATCTACACTCGCTTTCTATCGTGCATCGCGACATCAAACCCGAAAACCTGTTGGTAAGCCCTTCACTAAAATCATCCTATAAATTAACTTTCTATGAAATAACGAAAACTTCGAACCTGCTCTGGTTTTTTTAAAGTAAAACTTCCTTGCCCACGCTAGATTTAAGGAGTAAGTTTGTGATTGCGTTATGAAAATTGTAATCGGGCAATGCGTGTTGCCATCTACAGGCATAATGAGACAGTGTTTGTTATATTAAACCACCAGAAGATGGCGTTCTTAGAGAACCTTGAAATAACCCTTTTTTTGTACACTTCAAGAACCTATTGCGATGCTGTTATACCTAAGGCTCATAGATGGCGCTTTAATTTTTATTTTTGAAAGAAGTTTCGCTTCAGTTGTGTGGTTTACAGCACGCTCGTTTTTTTTAAAAGAATATTTGCCGTATCTTTTTTTAAATATGACGAATAATCCTATTCCTCTCAAACTAGTATTAGGAGTGGGTACGACAATACCCCAGCGGGCGAGGATTGAACCATGACCTCTCCTAGGCATTTTTTTTGCCTGAACTGCGCAGTAAATATTAACCCTGTTGGGATATTATTTCGTTTACTGCTTATCCACACGACTCGTGTTTAGAGAGGCTTAGAAGTTGGCTCGACCTCCTGCTGATATATTTATTAGTGATGAAACAGGTACAAAAGAATTTTGATTGACAATTGAAATGAAAAGATTCTGACCTCTTTCGATCGTCAAAGCCGAAAATCAACGAAGGAAGAACCATTTACTTTGTATAAAGTGTAGTAAATAAACTGTATAACTGTCTCTCTTTTTAACCAACTTGAGAAAAGGAGTTTCTCAATAAGGAATATGCATAAGATTTAAATTAAGAAATGAAAAACAACGTATTATATTCCCTATTCCACACATGTTTTTTTCTTTGTTTGTTACCATAACTAACCATTTGTACAATTTTAAAAATTATATATTTTGTTTGAAAGGGATACATTCAGATTGGTCCGATTCAATAATTTTGAATTAAAATCAAAATAACTAATAGGCCAATTGAACTAGATTGACTATACTAATATAGTTTTGTTTCTAGGTCGACATTGCGGGTGATGGCAGTATACGTGGGCTAAAGCTCGCGGACTTTGGGCTTGCAGTAGAGGTGTGGCGACCGCTGCACGCTGTCTGCGGCACACCCACCTACGTCGCCCCGGAAATACTGCTCGAAACTGGGTATGGGTTGAAGGTAAGACAAAATAAAGAATAAAAATCCATACTTACTGATGTTATAAATTATACTATTTTAGCAGACTCATAAGTGGATTACAAAAATAAGAAAACCAATATCGAACAAAGGTGAAGAGAATGAACTTGAGTGGAGTCACGAACTTGTGACCGGTGTATGAAGGATAAAGGGATTCCTTGACTATTAACTAACACTGCCCTTTTCCACTCAAGTCACTCTTCCAGCCTATCTCAAAAAATCACCCATGAAGGATTATTAGAAGATCGAACGGATCGAACGCCACCCAGCCAGTAACTCGCTACTCTTTACGGAAACAAGTCGCACCACCTAGCGTCGGCATAAGCCAACACGTGATCGAGCGACGTCATATCCATCTCAGACTACTATTTCCTACACTATAATATATTTATGAGAAATTAAATATCACATGTCTCAAATGGTCAATTAAAACATCTCGCGGAAATTTTTATTTATAATAATATAATTATTAATTATATATTAATTATAATATAATTTGATAATTTTTATTATCTATGTGTGACGTGTCTGTCAATCCGCATTGCATTGGTGGGTGGCAAAAACCAGTGTGGTGGATTATTAGCATAACCCCTCTCATTCTAAGAGGAGACTCGTGGTCAATGGTGCGCCGAATATTGGCTGTTAATGGTGATGATTATTATGAATGCTGAAGTTCATTATTTATGTTATTGTAGACGGGAGGTATCAGTGTTGATATAAATGAGAGGGTATTTGATAACTTGAGCTCCGTTGTTTGTTAGGCAGCGTAGATGCCCTCACGCTGCCAGACGCGTTAGTGATTTTGTGTAATAATGTTTTTTGTTGTAATTATTGTTTACCATTATCCAGCACCTTTGGGCCCCAAAGTCCAATTAGCTCTTCGAACTGTGCCCCGCCCATTACCACTTCAGCTTCGCAACTCATTGAGCTAAGTCGGTGACTTTGGTTTCTGATTCGATCACTCTGAGATACTCCTAACATAGCTCGTTCCATCGCCCGCTGTGTGACTCTGAGCCTTAGCTCTGAGGCCATAAGTTAGCGACCAAGTTAGTAAGACCAATATGGGGTTACTTAGTTTATGATGTTGCTTACAGATTGACGTATGGGCAGCAGGAGTGATACTATACATCCTGCTATGCGGGTTCCCCCCGTTCTCCTCCCCGGACGGCGACCAGGAGAAGCTGTTCGACGCGATCCTGTCCGCGCGGCTGGAGTTCCCCGCGCCGCACTGGGAGCGCGTGTCCGCCGGGGCCATCGACCTCATCGCCAACATGCTCCGTCCGCAGCCGACGCTGCGCTTCGACGCCGAGGACGTGCTCGACCATGCGTGGATGTCGGTGAGCACGCGTTTGTTTGCTGCTACTCTTATGTTGTAATATAAAGGTCATTGACCTTAGTGTTGTGAGTTTTAAAATATTTATAATAATATACTACCAGACGCCCGCGACTTCGTCCGCGTGAAACCCTACGCCTACACTACTCCCACTCTACATCAACACTACTCAACCCTACCCCTACCTAATACACATACTTTATAAGTGATACCCCTATCCTAACCTACCCCTACTCTATTCTATGTCAACCGATTTCATTAGGGTGCCATAGTCCATAAGGATCTCTTATAGTTTGTAGAGCGAAAAATAATTATACAGATGTTCCAAAAGAATATCTCCGCAGGGTAAATTAGCCCTAGGACAGGGATCATTGGCCCAAACTGAACTTTCAAATATTACCTATATTATTTTGATCTCTGTAATGTACATAATATGATGTTGCCGGTTGAATCGCGGCAAACTTTCAAGAGTGTAACAACCTGAAACCCGCACCATTTTACATGAATCGAATTGTAGTTTCGAACGCATACGGTGCCCTTAGTCATGAGCTGGTTCTTGTTGTTGTTATTGCAAAAACTAGTTTCAGCCGTGTTTTATAATAAACTATCTGACGTGGTTTCACCCGCGTGGTTCCCGTTCCCGTAGAAATATGGGAAAATATATAGCCTATAGCCTTCCTCGATAAATGGGCTATCTAACACTGAAAGAATTTTTCAAATCGGACCAGTAGTTCCTGAGATTCAACCAAACAAATAAAAACACCTCTTCAGCTTTATAATATTAGTATAGATTAATAGCGTCAACTTAAATATGACTAGCGGATGTCCGCGACTTCGTCCGCGTGAAATTTAGTTTTTCACAAATCCCTCGGGGACCATGGATTTTTCCTGGATTAAAAGTAGCCTATGTGTTAATATAGAGTAAAATGTATTTCGATTCCAAATTTCAGCTAAATCGGTTCAGTAGTTGCGCCGTTAAAGAGTAACAAACATACAAACCTTCGCGTTTATAATAGAAGTAGAATTTTATGTACAATGTTTATTGAGTGAAAGTTTTTTTTTGTCAGGATGATTACGACGAAACCTGTGACTTCCGTACATGGTACGACGACGACGACTCGTCATAGCCTCGGAGCGGCCGCTAAGCGCTTTGCGTTCCCGCCACGGAGACGTCCCGGCAAAGTTTGTAGCTACTGCGTTATTCGCTAACAGCTACGCGAAGCCTTCATGTTAACACCAATACCAAAGTTATTCCATAATGTATGTAAGGTCTTTTTTTATATAAGTTCTCAACTATGTAAACAAACTCTAAGAGTTCATTTACGCGAGCGGCAACTGCTACCGACGACCGCAGTCGGCGACGTCTCGGCGGCAGTCGACGGCGTCTCGGCGGCAGTCGACGGCGGTCGCCGACTGCAGTTAGCGATGTCTCGGCGGCAGCCAACGGCAGTCGACTTGTCGGCGGCAGTCGACTTGTCGGCGGCAGTCGACTTGTCGGCGGCAGTCGACTGCAGTCAGCGACGTCTCGGCGGCAGTCGACTGAAGTCAGCGACGTCTCGGCGGCAGCCAATGACAGTCGACTGCAGTCGTCTGTAGAAGGTGCCGCTCGTGTAAATGAACACTAAAACTGGAGAAATCAATGTTTTTTAATAGTTTGAAATAACTTTGCAGCCCTGAAGTTACAAATGAGATTGCACTAAGCAGTTATTAAAAATAATTAGCGGACCCGGTCAAGCTTCGCTTTGACTAATGTGCGCTTCTTCCCTACCTTTCCCTACTCCAACCCTACCCTACCCCTACCCTAAACATACCCTGACCCTACCCTACCTTACCCTACCCCTACCCTAAACATACCCTAACCCTACCCTACCGTATCCTATACATGCTATGTATCAGAGATGGCGCTGTATGTGAAAAAAGATTTTCCCGCCTAAATACATATAGATAAACCTCACGGAGCCCGAGACCTTTCCAACGAATGCAAAACCGTGGAAACCGGTTCGTGTGTTCTGGAGTTGTAGCGTCAGGAAGGAAAACCCGATTTATTTTTATATAGTAGATAGACAAGTCGAAAATGGCAGTTATTTGATGGGAACTGTAAGTGTCAATACAAACATATTTCCTATGATGATGGTAATAGTTTAATTTTAACAGTGTGGATGGATCTAAAAATGGTTGATGAAGCAGTCAAATTATGTTCTTAACTTCCAAAAAATATTGTTTTAGAGAAGATTTTAATTCATCTGTTCTAATTTTACTCATCCCCCAGACGACTCAGAATAGTTTGTACAATGAATAAAGAACTTATTCTTGTTTACATAGTTGAAAATTTCTATTAAATCAAGGTGTAATGTTTAAAAAAAAACTTTGAAGCAACTGCACGTGTGTTCAATTTTCAGAAAAAAAAAACTTTATCAAATTAAATTACAGTGATTGAGCAGAACATTGTTAACGTTCAGGTTTTTATACTGATTATATAACACACTATAAAATAATAATATGTAAAATGATTTTCAAATTAATTCTCTTATTTATTTTCAGTACATTAATTATTATTATTTCTTTAAGAGACTTAGCCTTTAGTTAGTATTTATGTGGCTGTAAAACCAGTGTTTATTTAGTATTACGTAGATTTATTTTTTAAAATCTGACAATAAATTTAAATGCATTTAATTTTTTTTTTGTATTGAATCAAAAATGATCTCTGAATTTTGAATTGTAGGCCAACAGTGTTAATTGTTATTTTGAAAGGCATTGATGAATTTGGCATACAAGTAGATTTAAGGAGCTTGAGGTAATAAATTTCCAAGAGGCCTACTATAACTGGAGAGAAACACAGATTTAATACAAATGGCTGAAGTAATGAGAACTATTTACTATGTAATAATAATATATACCACTATTGTAAGGCTTTAGTTATAAAGCTTTGGGCTCTTAAATGGTGCATATCTTCAATTTCGTAGGTAACTAGATTTATAACTTTCATATTTATTTCAGATCATAATATTAATTTCAATGTTTAGAATTTTTTTGTCACAACATACTTATATAAGTGATCACAACACTGGCGCTATGTTATTAAAAATAACAAGTAATGTATTTTGCAGTTAAGTAAACATTTGTTTAGTTAAGAAAATTCTAGATAAAATGATAAAAAAAAATGCTTAAACAACACACAAAAAAATGTTTTTACTCTCATATGTCAGGTATGCAAGTAAAAATAATTCTTAGAGCTGCAGTTATTTCCACAAAACACTACAATTATATAAAACACTTTTACTTGGATATAAGGTACTTTTGCTTGGTAATAGGAATTTAAATAATTGAATATGATTAGTAAAAATAAACTTATTAATAAAACATTAATACTTTCACTGATCATATTTAAATTAATGAAATTCTTATTTCCAAGAAAAAGTACTTTATTTATATCCAAGTAAAAGTATTTTATATAATTATAGTGTTATATAAATGTAATATTATTGAAAATAAACATACACATTTTTACTAATCATATAATTTAATAGAATTTTTATTTCCAAGCAAAAGTACTTTATATCCAAGTAAAAATTTTTTAAATAATTGAAACAGTGCAGTCAGTATACTATATTATTGTGCCAAATTAAATAAATAATAATTTCATCCCATTAGGTACATGTATTTACTTTTTGAATATACCATATTATTTTAATTACATAGATGCTGCTTTATTCTACCATATTGCATTAAAAGATAAACCTAGTTAGACTGATACACACACATTCCTTTAATTTATAGTAAAATATCTGTGCCCTATGAATTTGATAACTATGTGCCCAAAAGTTTGGCCTCAAACTGGTCAACTTGGAAATTCATCATTTCTAAAATGAGTCTGGCCGGCCTCCCTAGCCAAGTAGCACGTCGATTCTCTTTCTACGATGGCTAACGCTTCGAAGCTAAACGCTAGAAAAATGTATGGGAAATGACAGATCTTGATCACGTGACCTGTCGCTCGCACATTCCCATACATCTTTCTAGTTTTCGAAGCGTTAGCGATCGTAGAAAGAGAATCGAAGTGCCACTTGGCTAGGGCGGCTGGTACGAGTAGATACTGAAAACAATAAACAAGAACAGGCCATTGACCGATTTTAGTATGACGCCTAATATAAAATGTATTGGGTTTAATGAACTACCCTATAAACATCTTCCAGGTTAGTATACTTCCATCAGATTAATAGATTATTATCACTATTTTCGAATATAACAGAAATCTTTTGTCTTGTTATCCTTTGTTAAAAAACTATTTAAAGATTTATTTGCTTAATAAATTATTTATTATGAAAAAAAAATTGTTTAACTTTATTTCTAGTAATGTATTAATGTAAAAATATTAATATGATGCCTGCCTCAAAATAACCTAGTTATGTTTAACATTTTAGGTAAATTATTATTTATTCTTTTCAAACAAAATTAACTTTTTTTATTGTAAGGTGTATAAACTTCATTAAGGTTCTGAAATTAAATTGTAATCAAGATAGACTATACAGATAGAATAACTACAAATTGTCACAGTGAAAATGTATAAATTCTTTTGATAGAAATCATTTTTGCTTGATATCATTAGGGAAAGGCTAGCTAAAGATCATAAAAATGTGTTATTGCACTTTGAGGCAAATTTTTGATATATGATTTGTAACGCCATTTGAAATAAAGAGAGCTTGTTCAATTTGTGTTATTTATTATTGTAATTATCATTTAAGGACATATCCTGTCAACAGAAACCCACTGGATCCATTCATCATAACTTCTGGATGTGTTCTCTCATGCAATATCTGCAACAAACAATTACTATAAAAGGATTTCCTAAAACAGCGCGAGACCTATTCTACACAATGCTTGCATTTTAGGTAGTTAGAACTGACCAAAACCCTCGAAAATGCAATAACTACAAAAAAAAAAGCTTTCAAAGTCAATAATTAAAAAATTAAGAAGAAAGTTTTAAGATATTTTGAGAGAACATAGAATAATAAGAAACTATACAATTTGTGACATGTTTCTGTTGATAAAATTTTTAAATTAGCATAATCTATAATAGTCCTGAAAAGTCATAAAATAGGCAACAATTTTAATAAGAACCTTAAAAAATATATTATAAAATAGAACCTATGTGATAAAACCATACAAACCTGATAGTTTCTCATCCAATTACAAGTTAATTTTAGGGCAGCCACATTGCTGGAAGACTTGAGTGTCATGTATAAGTTTTGTAATGGCTCGGCTACACTATAATAAATAACAAAAGGTCTACCAGGCTTGACAAATTGTACAAGCTCAAGAAATATATTTTGAGGATCTTCCTTGCTTGCTATCACTAGAGAATCTACTTTGTTAGTCAATACCTCTGCTGCTGCTATATTATCAAAATGCCATTTAGGTTTTTTCTTGATGCTCTGACTATCATCCATATTTACCTCTTTAACTTCACTGTCGACAACTTGGGAATCATCAAGCTTAGGTATTTTACTTTCATGTTCAATATTATCTGCAGCTTTCCTTTTTAGGTTGGACTCATTTTCTAATACTGCCTCTTGGGTATGAGTGTCACAACCTTGGTAAACTTGTCTCAAAGCTGAATACACATTCACTGATAGACATTTGTTTAGATGCTCAGAATCAAAATTCATAGCTAACAAAGCCTGTTTCTGTGACATGTTGCCTGGATGCATGTGTATTAATTTTCCTTTAGCCTCTGACCCCATAGCACTCAACAAAGCAGCAGCAAGTAAACCATTGGAACCTGAATCATAAAGCAAATGATTTCCTTCACTACTAATATTTGATAAAGTTATTATTTGAGACAAAGTGTCTATGCGAATGCCTTGTACCTTACTTGGATCCAATTTATATAATGTTTCAGTAATGATTCTCAAATTTGGTCTTAATATTTGAATAAATTCAAAGTACTTTTTTTCCTTTTTCTTTAAGTATTTTTCTTGTGAGAATTCAGTTTTATTGTGAAATGTTTTTGAATTTGTTATTAACGTCTCGACAATGTCCGACGCTTTCGTGGAATCGCTCTTTAGGTCGCTAATTTCAGTAGCCGACAATTTTTGTGATCTGCCATCATCATAAATGTTTCTGTTATCTGTTCCTGATACCTTTAATCCTATCTCATCTATTAAGTTTGCAGCTTCTTCTGTTAATTCTAAATCATATTCCTTGCTTCGCTTTGAGCTTCTGCTTATCATTTTAAAAGTAGAATAGAATTTGCAACCCACAATTCCATTTAAATTCAAACTATCTTTACCAACAGTTACACTTGAATTTGGTTTATTTAATTTATGTAACTTCTTGTAATTCTGCTTTTGTATTACAATGTACTCGCCTACTTTAATTGTATTATCACCCATCCTAATTAAAATGAAATACTTAAATAAACCAACAACAATACTCCAGTCAAAACTCAAAACAAAAGTCAAAAACAGTCAAAACGACAAACATTAGTTTTTTAGGTTAGGTATGACGCAAGGTGGAACATGCCATGCCATGGGAACTTAGCAGAACGTGAAATCTTTATGAAGCAGCGCCATCTACATTCTAGATTTAAGATTCCAGGATAGTAAATTCAATGACTTAAGGTGTGTATGTAATAAAATGTTTTTAGAGATTGAAACCGTATAAGCACGGAAAAAAAGCGAAAAAAAAAGAATTATTTTTCCTTTTAATTATGACGCGTAATAGGAAGAATGTGTTTGTATTTCTAAAGCAAAGGGATTATTTAAGAAAGACAGTAAGTGTACATTAATTTCAACGACGTTCCACATAGTCATTTGGCCTAGTGGTGTATAACAAAGGAACAATCTAATAATCATGAGTTCGAGCCTGGGGGTATCAATGGAAAACTTTTTGTCTTTTTTTTTTGTTTTTTTCTATTGGTTTCTTCAACTATTACAAAATCAAAAATCTCTCTCCTTTACAAAAAATATGCATTATTATTTTTATAACAATAATGGATACTGTACTAAAAATACCGTGGCTAGTTACTAGATGGCGCTATCACAGGCGTTCCGATAAAAATTAGAGTAGCCTATCTATTTCCAATAATACACTGTAATCTTTGAGGTGGAACACATCTGACCATAGACTTAGAACAGCTGACATATTTTGTGAAATGTCTCACAAGAAACCTCGAAAAAGCTAGAATCGGAACCCATAGAAAGTTATACCACAGACTAAAATTTCACAAATATTTTGCTTGACATTTTAGAGAATTGTTGAACGTTATTGACAGTTGACATTTGACATTTATGACATATTTTAAAGTGGCCAAATTGCAGTGTTGCCAGAAGGTTACTTTTGTAACCTTTTAGGTGATTTTTTTACTGCATTGGTAACTTTTAGGTTACATTAATAAAAAGGTTACTTTTACGTGATATTTCGGAATTTTTAGAATTAACTTACAATTTCGTATATCTAAAACAGAACGGTCGTTAAATCAAGAAATGCGGACAAATGCTCAAGAACTCATCGATGTTTCTGTGTCAATCTCACTATAAATGAAGACGTTACAATTGACGTTGCGAAATAAGCAAGTTGCAGTCACATTGAATTTCTTAAAAAAATCAAGTATGAATTTAAGAAATTAACGTCTATTGTTTTTTAAATCCTTGCTCTTTAATTGTATTTTTCTTATCCCATAAACTTCATACATACGAGTAAAATCTCCTTCGGTTTGTAGTAATTTAGTACTTGGCTAGTATTCGTAACAGACAGATATTAAAAAAAAAAAACAAAATTACTTTAGCCCCCAGAGGCTGAAATGGTGGTTTAGCCATGCTGTGGAACGCAAAAAGCAAGAGTAGTAGTAGTCAAAAGGTTACTTTTTACACAAAAAGGTTACTTTTTTTAATATTTCGGGTAACTTCTGATAAGATCCAACTGGCAACACTGCCAAATTGGCAAATTGACTTTTGAACCCAAACGAATACGAAATAATAATACAAAAGTTGCAAATGTGGTTGCAAATTCCATATTGATCAATGATCTATGATATTTGTTAAGCGTTGGTTATTGGTTTAACACAAACTAAAGTTAATATTTTTAAAGATAAGTTTGTGCTAGGAGGAGAAAATTTACCATGGCTGCTATTACCAAAACCCGCAACTTTAAAGTATTTCGTGGTCTCGCGTATAATCCATGTGTAGTATCAAGAAGGAACTTAAACCTCCAAGAATATCACAGCAAGGATTTATTAAGAAAACACCAAGTGTCTATACAAAACTTTCGCTTACTCGACTCAAACTTAAATCCAAGCTCACTATCTGACTTCAAGGCAAATGAATACGTAGTAAAAGCTCAAATTTTAGCGGGTGGACGTGGAAAAGGTCACTTCGATAATGGATTTAAAGGTGGAGTGCATTTAACTAAAAATCCAAATGAGATACTGAGTTTAGCTAAAAATATGATTGGACATAAGTTGATAACGAAACAAACTCCAAAAGAAGGTATTCTAGTGGATAAGGTGATGGTAGCGGAGAGCGTTAATATTGTGCGAGAGACATACTTGAGTATCATAATGGAAAGGACTTACAATGGTGCTGCGCTGGTCGCATCTCCTGCTGGTGGTATGGATATTGAAGCAGTCGCAGAGAAAACACCGCATCTGATCAAAACGGTGCCTATAGATATCCATGAAGGCATTACAGATAAGACAGCTAAAGAAGTAGCAGAGTTTTTACAATTCAAGGGCCCTTTGGTGAGCAAGTGTGCTGAGGAAATAAAAAAGTTGTGGCAACTATTTTTAAAGGTAAATAATCAATCCAACTAATAATTTACACCGTAAACGAGACTTGTAGTTTAAACTAAAAAGAGCTGATTTTTGAGGATGTAATAATTTCTTTGCAAAAAGGAAAAAAATAATGTAATTTTTTTTTGCAAAAATAGAAAATGGTTTTTGACACCACAAGGTTTATTTACAAAGGGGTGTCTGTATGGGTGTATTAAATAATAAATACTTGCAATTCAAGGAGAATGAAGCTACTTTGTAGGATTGAGGGTTATTTGTTCTTTTACCAAAAAAACTTTCCTAATGGGAAGGTAAAGTAATTATAAGTTACAGAAAAAATCTATGTTGATTGGTCTCACTCTCGAAAATTTCCTTCCTTTGAACAATTTGGTTCAAAACATAAGATAGTATGAAAATGTTACAAAATTGTTTTCCTTTTTTTTATTCTTTACAAGTTAGCCCTTGACTACAGTCTCGCCTGATTGTAAGTGATTGTACCGGGATCCTGTACCTGTAGCCTCAAGTAGCTTAGTGTATGTTACTGTTTTTTATTTTAAGATAATTTTCTGTTGTTTCAAGGTTGATGCAACTCAACTAGAAATAAACCCATTGGTTGAGACTGATGATGGCCGGGTTGTGGCTGTGGATGCAAAAATTAACTTTGATGACAATGCACAGTTCAGGCAAAAAGATATTTTTGCTTTGGATGATACTTCTGGAATTGATCCAAGAGAAGTAAGTATATATAAATATAATATATATAATAATTATTTAGGTAATAAAACTTATAATTAGGTAATACAAATTTACTTAATACGTTTAAAATAGGTAATATATTTAGGTAATACATTTAAAATAAACAAAAATTTAGATTCTTTATTAATATGTCATCTTTTTAAGTCCTACTTTACTATATTTATGTAGAGATTGTATTTGCTTTTATACTTTATATATGTTAATAAATATAATATAATTTGCTTAAAATGTAGCAAATAGAGACAATATGGCATTGTCCTGTCTCTAAAAAATGTGTTTAATTGAACTTGTTTGTTAAGGGATCTAAAATAAAACTATAAAAAAAAGTTGCTAACTGCATACGAAACACTAACTACATCTAGGTACATTAAAACTAAAAGATATGTTTTCAAAAGCTAAGAAGTTTCAGTAAAATATAAATAAGTACAATTTCACGATAGATAACAACATGTTACATGGACAGGCTATCAGAATTTGATATGTGTGAACTGTGTAAACAAGGGCAAACTTCTATCTAGTCAAATTTGGAGGAGCGTGATGTTAATTAAAGAGCTTTCTTCTATAGAGGCTTTAATTAAAAATAGTGCTTCCACAATTGAAGCTTAATATTAACTTAGTACTAGACTTATTACTATCGAGTCGATGTGTGGACTGGCCGCTCGGCTTGCGTTCCCACGCACGGTATGTGCAGGTGGCCTGTTCTGGGAACTCTACGCAGACTCAGCGATTCTGCATCCGCGAGTGAAGCTCACGGGTGCCAGACCTACTGCATGGGCAGGCGCCAGACCTGCCTGTTGTCCAGACATAACTCCTCCCTCCTTTAGTTCAAATTCAGCGGAGTGCGGAATTTGACGAAAAAGACGTAAAGGGGGGAACTTATAAAGTAACATGATACATAAGCATATTGCTAAAATAACATACAAAAGGAGTGTTCCGACACTAATACTTTTTACGTTTATACCGCTATATGACGTTTCACTTTGGGCAAACACTTCACTGTCACTTTGTTCTAGACGGTAAGCTAATTGCTGGAGATGTTGAAGATTAACGCCATCCAGATTCATAAGTTTCCTTTTGGGTAGTTCATCTGCTTTAAGTATTGTAGGGAAGTGCATAGTTGGGATTCTTGAATAGTTCAGCGGTCTGCCTACTGTTTCGTGTCTTTTCAGTGTTAATCCATTTATTTTAAAACTGCAGTTTTCATCTATGGTAAGTATGTAGGTCCCTTTTATGCGTTCACGGGTTTCTTCCGTACTACAGATTTTCAGGAGAAGTGTTTCGAATTTGCTATATATAATCCATTGGTTATATTGAATTGATTCTACTTTTACTCCAGATGTCTCCACCAGGACTGGATCACACGAGCTGGTATTTTGTGAAAGTAACATCAGCTCTTCTAGGCAGGTATCTTTTATTACGGATTCCGTGTCTATATCGTGGCATAAGAATGCGAATTTCTCAATTTCTTTGCAGGGTTTGCTGAGCGGTACGGTTTTCGAACCTTTCACTAATAGGTAAGGAGCTTTGGGTATTATAAGAGAGGTTTGGTTAAATGGATTGGTGACAGGTAGAGGTATCATTCGAAAATAGTTAAATAAGTATTTTTTTACAAGAGGAATATCTAAAATAAACGTTACTTGATTGTTCTTTAAATATGCTTTTAGTTCAATAGATTGCTCAATTTTTAAGAGGTTCTCTAAATTTACAGGATATACAAGCTGGTCAGTTTTTGCAATATCAGATAACAAATTATATAATTCGTCTGTATTGATTACTGACTGGTGTAAGGTTTTCAACTTACTAAATGCTATAGCCGTTTCAATTTCGTCTATTTTAATATAGATCGTTTGAAAGTTATGCAAGAATAAGTGAAAAGTATGAATTAATCTAGTACTGCTTAAAACTCGTTTTGTATTATCAATCCATAGTTTAATGTCAGAAATTTCTTTATCTAGCTGAATTAAATTATTCTTTGAAATTCCCGTCATATTTACGAAGGACTCTACCATCTCAGAAACTATAGTCATTTTTCTTGATAACCTTTCCTGTCGCGTTTTAAAAGTAGTTATTAACTCATCATACCTCATAGCATCGCTATTATCTAAATTCCCAGTAATAATTTTGATTAGTGAACCTAATGGATTTAGAATGCCGCGTTTAGTTCTACTTATTGGAATTAGCTGTCTACATTTTTCTACAGTAATATTCAAAAAATGATCAGTTTGCGTTTTAACATTACTTATATCACTAAAGTGTGTTTCATTACCAAAGTATTTTAATAAATTTATATTCAAGTGCTCATACATCCTAACATTATAATCTAAATCTTCCTTCAGTAAACCTAAATCTAAAATCTTAATATATGACCAATTGTCATATGTAATATACGCTTGACCTTCTTTTACAGGTAGAATACCGGGGTTATGCTCGATCCTCTGGACTAGGCCCTGGATCGTGATGGCTTGAATGAGCAGAAGGGCGAACCTGTGGAGGACGTTTTATGTCTTTAATTGGTACTTTAGAGTCACGATTTTTAATTCTAACGGGTACAGTGTTCCTAAAAATATCTCCGGTTACTTTTGCTTTCTGATACCGGGGTTTATCCTTACTACGTCGGACATTGACACCTTTTATGAATATTTCCTCGCCCTCATTCACATCAAATGATGACTCGCCACCGCGTTTTTCCCTAATCTCAGCTTTCTTTTTTATCATTCTATCCGTAAGGTGCTCGTAAAGGAAAGCTGTTCGCTTAACATGGTCTCTAACTAATTTTTGCATATATCGTTGGTTAAACTCTACGTTGAAAGGGCTGGACGAATCTGTATGTCCAAAAACTATTTCAAAGGGTGTAAGACCAGTAGTTGAATGTATTGTTTGATTGTATGACATTACCGCATAAGTCATAACAGAGGATGCGTCAGTTAGTTTGTGCTCGTACTTAGCCAAACGATATATTTCTAAAATAGTAGAGTGAAATCGCTCTATCAAACCCATAGAATTAGGGTTGTGCGGGGTACCTATGTGAAGTTCGATTTTATAAAAGCTTAACGTTTCCTTGAGTAGTGCATTGTTAAATTCTGTTCCGGGATCGCAATTTATTTTTTGTGGAATACCATAAAACGAGAAATACTTTATAAGAGCTCTAACGACTTCAGGAGTGGATCTGTTACTAAGTTCAAAAGCTTGTCCTATTTTGCTGAACGCATCAATTAGAGTCAAGAAGTATTTTCCTTCTATAGAGAATAAATCCATGAAAATTTCTTCGAATGGTTTGGTTTGTGTTTGAGTGAGCTGAAGCTTAGGCTTTATGGGATTACGATCGTACTTCATTTTTTTACAAGTTTCGCAGGCATTGATTACGGATGAAACCGTTTGGTCCATATTGTTCCAGTAATAGGTGCGTTTTATTTTCATAAGGGTTTCTTTAATTCCCCTGTGGCAAGAAGGACCTTGATGGTATTTTATCACAATATATCTTTGCTCATTTTCGTCTAAAACGTAAGATACTCTTTTAGTACATTCGTAAATTTTGACAGAATCCTTTCTAAACAATTCTGTTACACATTTTATGAAATCTTTACGAAGAGTTTCGGTTTCAAAATAGATAAAGTGCCTAATTTTAGGGTTTATATACTGTTTCAGGAAATCTTTAATTAATTCTATATTTCCTTCAGGCATGTGTGCTTCGAAAACCTTTTGCTTATCGCGACTATAATCTTGAACTATTGTATGGTCCCTATTCCATACAAATATAAGAAATTGGTATGGTTTTGTATCGATAGCTTCGTCAAGTATGGGAATAACTTCACCGTCCATGTCTAATGCAGAAAGTGCAGTGTCAGTTCGTGAGCTACAGGTTATCGTACTTTCAGACGGAGAACGAATCGGGTATGCCATGTTAGAACCGTTAGATCCAGGAGTACGCTTTTTATCATCGTTTTCATTTCTATCTTCGGTACTGCTTAAAGATATTGTGTCGATATTTACTTCAAGGGAACTATCGTCTTCTAAAGCGTTTAATTTTATTCGCGAAAGTGCCTCGCAATTTTCATGAATAGTGTTAACTACACATGCATTATTTTCATATTTCGTCACACGGATCTCTGGTCTGTTTTCCGAGACTATCATGTGAAAATTTACATCGGCATCTATTTGTTGGGGATCACACAAGGTTTCAGGTTCGTAGCCAGAATTTTGTACAGGGTAAGACTCCTGTGGGATTTGGTTATTTTCGTCGTAGTTATTTTCTGGATACGTTTCATAAAAGTCACCACAATAATTATTTTCGCCTATTTCAAGATCGTTGTTAAAAAATACATTTTCTTGAACCTCTGCCATATTTTGCCTTATCTGAGGGGCGGTACGCATGGATACATCAGTTGGCATATTATAATTATTGGTTTGCCTTGGGATACCAAATTTAAAGTTATTTTGATTTCCAAAGTTACCACTGTAATTACGATTATTATTATTATTGGACTGTGGAATTCGACCTGACTGGGGAATACCGAATTTAAAATTTTGTTGTTGGTTCGGTATACCAAATTTAAAATTATGTTGTTGAGTCGGGATTCCGTATCTAAAATTATTATTTTGTGAAGGAATCCCAAATTTAAAATTATTATTATTGGGTCTCCATTGCTGTTGGAAATTATTTTGAGGGTAAAAACCTCGATTAAACTGGTTTGGAATGAACTGATTTCGCTGCGGTTGCGTTACGCCATATATCGGACTTGCTGTTTGCGAATTATTTTTGTGAGGCATATGAATAAACGGATTCTGATGAAACTTTTGTTGATTCTTATTTTTTGCTTTATACTGGAATTGAAAGTTTACTTCTTCCGTGACAATTTCTAAAGCGGTCTCTAAAGTCTTGGGGTCTTTTAATCGTACTATACGAATTAAATCCTCGGGTAAATTATATAAAAAGACGTTAAGTGATAAATTATTGTATATAATAATTTTGGAGCTTTTAAGGGGCGCATCCTGCCTATTTATTTTTGATAATAAAATGTTACGGACATTCTGAATTCTTTTACAAAAGTCGGAATATGATTCACCCATCTTGATTTTTAGCGACTCTAACTCTATAGCTACGCATTCTTCCGATCTAGCGTCACCGAAATGTTGGATAAATGCTGTTCTCAAATCCTGCCAAGTTACAATGTCTTCCCTTTCACTGATAAGAGAAGCAGCCCTACCAACGAGCCTACTCGTTATCACGTGAAAAAGGTATAAATCCTGAGAGATTGTGTCACTTTTCCTATAATTTAAAATGATGTATTCACATTTCCGGAGGAACAGGTTTAGAAGACTTGACTCTCCATCAAATTTTGGTATTAATTCAACTAATTCTCGGGGCACGATTTCAACTTTTTCCATTTTTTTTTTTTTTGAGATAGAGAAAAATAAAATAAAATAACACAAACCGATTTAAGCAGTAACACTCGTTTAGTAGTAGCAGTAACACTTAGCCTTAACTTTAACTTAACGTTACTAAACTAACTTAATAAAGAATCTCTTATTTTTTCTTATTTAATTTTAAAATATTTATCTTATTTATCAGTTAATCGATTTAACTTGATATAATAAGTAATCTTTAATTATTACAATAATTAAACTTTAATTAATAAAATTAATAATTAATTAGTTAATTTATTTAACTTGATTTTATTTAACTTGATTTCATTAATTGATCATTCATTAATCATTACAATTTATATTTTTCTTTCAATTTAATCATAAAAAAATCTTTATCTTAATCTCTAACTTACTAAAATCCTAAAAACTCTACACAGGTAAGGGATGGGACACACACAGGAAGTGAAAAGTTCTACTCACCCCTTATACGCCGTCATCCTCCCCGTTAAGCAGGTTTCTAGTCTTCTCTCTTCTTTGACGTATTTTTTTGGTTCGTCAGACTTTCGCCGGCCTCGCGCAAGCGTCGATTTTGGGACCCTGCACGGCGTTTACGAAAATCTGCACCGGCTGCGCCAGTCAAATTTGGAGGAGCGTGATGTTAATTAAAGAGCTTTCTTCTATAGAGGCTTTAATTAAAAATAGTGCTTCCACAATTGAAGCTTAATATTAACTTAGTACTAGACTTATTACTATCGAGTCGATGTGTGGACTGGCCGCTCGGCTTGCGTTCCCACGCACGGTATGTGCAGGTGGCCTGTTCTGGGAACTCTACGCAGACTCAGCGATTCTGCATCCGCGAGTGAAGCTCACGGGTGCCAGACCTACTGCATGGGCAGGCGCCAGACCTGCCTGTTGTCCAGACATAACTATCTTATCAATATTATATGCAATATTGACAAAACTTGAGATTAAGTTATTGCCTATCTTAAAAGCACCTCTCTTCTAATATTATATAATGTAGCTAACTGATGGCTATGACTTTGTTTGTTTGTACCAAGATAAATAGATAATAATAAGACAAGATCACAAATACAGTTGAATATTGTATAAATGTAGGCATTTTTGAAGATTCATTACTTTGTTAAAGGTCTGTGTGTATTGCTGTATGATTTGTCAGTTGTTTGTACTATTTCATACCATTCTTCCCAACCACCAGTCATCAATAGCTACTATTTTTCTTAGTGCTTCTAATCTATTTATTACTTATATTACTCAATAGACCATTTTTTTTAAATTACACTGTTTGATAGGCTTGTGTGTGTTTACAATGCCTTTCTGTATAAACGAATAACGAGGTCTTGGTTGGAAAAACTACTTATATATGATTTATTCATTTTGCTATATATAATGATTTATTCATTTTGCTATCATCCACGAAAAGTCGACAAACCCATGCGACAATGTCACCCAGGTCCGACAAATAATTTTTTATAGAGCAGAGTAGGCAGGAGGTAGTGGTTAGCAATAACTCTTTGAAAATATGATAATTATTATTTGCATATGTATTTTCAGAAAGAAGCAGCAGATCTTAACCTTACATACATAGATATGGATGGCAGTATTGGGTGCATGGTGAACGGGGCTGGCTTAGCCATGGCCACCATGGACCTCATCATGTTAAGTGGAGGCAGACCAGCAAACTTCCTGGATCTCGGAGGAGGAGTTGGCCAATCTCAAGTGTCTGCAGCTTTGAGAATATTGGAGTCTGACCCTAAAGTGAAGGCTATATTTGTGAATGTGTTTGCTGGTGAGTTTGTATATAAAATAACTTTCTGATCAATTATATTTCCACAATACTAATATAAATATACTCCCAAGTGTGTTTAAAATATACTACCAAGTTTATTTCATACTCATTCTAGTAACATACTACTTTCACTCAAAAGCTCTGATGATTAAGTTAAGCTTGTAGTAGGCTTTGTTTTATTGACATTGGAAGTAAGATAAAAAATATCCATATATTTATTCAATTATCTGTTGAAGACAAGAAGTTGTAGGTTCGTTTTTTTATATATATCATGAGGTTTAGAGTTGAGAGTAGACCTCATGATCTAAATCTAATTTAATAAATGTTGAAATCATTATAGCACTAATGTTATTGATAAAATTCAATTATACAATGAATTGTCATACAAAACTATGTATTGTTTCAGGTATTGTCAATTGTGCAACTGTAGCTAAGGGTATTGTGGCAGCCTGCAAGGAGCACCCTCCCAAGCACCCTCTGGTCATCAGATTAGAGGGCACAAACGCAGCGCAAGCCAAAACTATACTCGAGGAGTCCAAACTCCCCTTCAAGATCATCAATGATGCTGATAAGGCAGCTAAAACTGCTGTCACCCTTGCACAGTAATGTGACTTAAATAAGAGCACCACATTCTCTACAAATCCAGTTGTGTAATTGGTTTGATGTGTGTTGAGTAAAGGGAAATGTAAGATATCTCGTTATGAAATTCATATTGTCAATCAATATATCTTTTGTTGCTTTTGATTCTGCCACTATTGGTTAACAATGTCTTTCTCTTAACACAACATGTCTTGTGATATGACGCATCTAGTGAAAAATATTGTGGACTTATAGTAATGGAATTGAAATTATTGCTGTGATTATTTTTGTGATGGAACAATAGAGAGAGCAATACTTTTGAAGACATATTGGTCGCCAGCAATACTTTCGAAGACATACTGGTTGCCAATGTCTTTTTGTCTTCATTGAGGTATCTCGTGGCGCCCACTTTAGGCCTAGCAGCCTGTGTAGAAAGTGAGAATGATGAAAGCAGAGAAAGGTTTAAATATTTTATCAAAACCAAGTTTTAATACAATATTTTAAGATAACTTGTGTTGTTTTGTTGAGAATGTGGGAGATTTTTTAACATTTTTTGTTGTTAGATATATAATTCATATACAGGAATAGAATTATTTGAAGCATGACAATATTATCAAAGTTAATGAAAACACAAATACCAGTAGGTAGAAGTAAATCGACATAATATATTTTTAGGTACATATTACATAAATAAGATATAAATGACAGCACAATATGAATTTGTTAATTATATTATTATTATTTTCTATTTATAGTAATGATACATGTATATTTCTTGGACAATTTAAAATTTTGCACAATGATTTTTGTTCAATTATTATGTACTATTTAATTTTTTTATATTTTAAGTTTTAACTTTTATAAATTTAAACTTTTCTTTATTCTGTAATAAAGATGTAGCATTTGTACTTATAAAATACCTACTTGAAGATTTTAGAGACTGAGTTTTGAAAATGTTTTTCCCCTACATTTGTTTTGAACCAACAAATTCTTGCCATAATAATTTCCCCAGTGTAGTTTTAAGTGTTGTTTTGTACATATTATTTAGCATAATAAAAAAAGTATAATATCTATATGTTGATTTTATTTTAAAGCAGTATCTTTTCTATGTATTCTTTAATAATTAAAAATTAATGAGGTAATTTTGGACTGGTCTACTCTAACCATTGCTTATCAAATCAATGTTTTTAATGAATGAATTACCAAATTATATTTGAAGGCAAATGACGATACTGTGTTGGTAGTTAGTATGTTTTGATTTTGGTCACTATAAGTTGTTGTTAGAGGATAGCTAAGTACGTAACATGAGACAGAAGGCCCCTCAATTACAGGCTATATAAAGTAACTGACTAGGTATTACATGGATCTCACAACTTTTTACGGTTAAACAACTGAATAGCGAGAGTTGGTATATTTTAAAAGTGTAGTTTTGGACAGATTTGAATATCACATATTTTCCATAGGGCGTAAATTAACTTCAACGATCAATGATCATGGATGGAACAAATAAAACTGCAACATAGAAAATTGGAACTAAAATAAATTTTATTTAATACCTTCATAATAAACATAAACATTACACGCCTAATACACTACACGCGATGTTAATCGAATACAATAGTGTAGACATAAAGTGAAATGCCCATATTTTTTTGTTAACAACAAGCTTAACAAACAAACCAATCGTCAGTCTACAAAAAAAATCATAAAATTCAGGCTGTATGGTCAACGATCTTTGCTTGTGGACAAATTAAATATGTCTTTTTTTTTATTCTTTACAAGTTAGCCCTTGACTACAATCTCACCTGATGGTAAGTGATGATGCAGTCAAAGATGGAAGCGGTCTAACCTGTTAGGAGGAGAATGACGGTTTCTACACGACATCGTACCGGAACGCTAAATCGCTTGGCGGTATGCCTTCGACGGTAGGGTGGTAACGGCCGAAGCGGCCCACCAGCCAGACCTGGACCAATTAAGAAAATCTCAATCGGCCTAACCGGGGATCGAACCCAGGACCTCCGTTTTGTAATTCCACCGTGCATACCATTGCGCCACGGAGGCCGTCAAAACGTAAAACGTAGCAAAACACTTTTTGATAAAGTAATTATTTCATTATTAAAGTAGAATTATCAAGATTTTTTTAGAGTAAATTTAGGGGTGGAAAAGGTAGGCCAAGGCCAGTGTCAGGGATGGGCATTCTCTTTTCGCTTCGTTTTATGCAACCTCGCCTCGCCTCGTAACTGCCATCGACATCAGTGTCCCTAGTGGGAGTTTTCAATATTTTATATTGTTACTAGCACGTTGACGTAAACGCAAATTTATATGGAATTGAAACAGTTGTGCAATAGTGCCACTAGATGGCGCTTTTTCAATTCATTAGAAATTCGCGTTTACGTTACGTGACAGTAACAGTATCAAACTGCCACTAGGCCCTCTGTGTCGGTTTTGACTTGTTTGACAAAACGATCCGAGGTCTTCGTCATCGACCCAATCTAATGTACGAACACGAAACGCCTCACTACACCACTCTGCTCACTTCGTGATTTTGTTGAAGCGTTGAAGTAGTGTATTAGCGGTTTAACATTATCTCTATATATAACTAAACTCTAAAGAGATTTAACCGCCTGCCCTGCGGCGAAGATTCACTGGAAGTAAGTGACATATTCGCCTGGATGTCCTCGAAGCTGGGGAGATGCGTCAGCTTCCCGCGCGCTGCCACTGACGGCTTCTTGCTGAGCATGCGACGCGCTACACGGATTATGTCGTCGGCGGTCACTTTTTCTGTGAACAAACACAATAGGCTATAGTCAGGCAAGTCCCATGATATGCGGGCGACAGGGGGAAATGCGCTGATGTGAAATCGTGCGTGCAGGGAAGTGACGTGGTTAAGTCGTGGGTATTCATCGGTACACGCCCCCCGCCCCGCACGCAACATCGGGAGTGTTACGAACGAAGTTGCCTAGCTATAGTTGACACTTTGATATATTATTTACCGTTATATTAGATTGAAAATAAAAAAATATAATAATATTTTTTTAAAAGATAAAAATTAAATTTTTAAATATTTTTTTGACAATCCGAGCCAAAACACACCAAAATACACCTGTAAACACCAAACCGATTAATAAAATGGCTACAGTAGGGTTACGCTAAGCTTGGTTGGTTGGTTAGCTTGGTGTTAGGGTTTAGTACTAGTGAGCTAAGAGTTGACTGTGTAACAATCACCATCAGATATTAATAGTAATTACTTGTATCGACGAGTTAACTTGCTCGGATGTTTTCGCCCTATATTAACTTGTCTATATCAATATAAGTATATGAAGTGCTATAGTTTACTACGAGTATACTTTACCTATTTCTTTAATAAAGAAAGACGGTGACTTCCTTTTGCCGGTCGCCAAAACCTGTCGTCCGACGTCTTCGAACACGACGGGCCTCGCCTCTAGATTCATCAACAACATTGACTGCAGCTGAGTCTTTGCTCTCTGGAAATAACAACATTCAGTATGGTCACATGATATAAATTGAGTAATAGACTCTAAAACTAGAAGATTCCCGAATAACTAAATTAAAACTGTTACTAGCTAACGAAATATAGCTGTGCTGTGGGTCTGGATTCGATAAACACAACATGTATGTAGGTTTAGAAGACATGGGATTGGCGATTCTGCACTAAGCAAAATATTGTTTATGCCAATTTTGTATGGAGGCTGGGCTTTTATTCCGAGTGTCAACTAAGCAGAACAAATTATTTATATCTTAAAAGAACATAAAATATAGGAACTTAAATTTTTGGAACCCGCATTTTTTTTAATTAATTAAATAAAATGTATTTTTTTCATTAGCTGACAAAAATAATTAAGAATTTTTATCATGGCAACATGCTTATAACTCACACTCTGAGATTGTCAGTGATCTTCGCGTAATAGCGTTCGTTTATGGGGTTTTTAAAACAATTTAAGGATTTTTTTTTTAATGCTTCTCTGTCTACGATTTAATGTTCATTTTAGCTTATGTCTTATTGATATTTGACAATATTACATGACATTGACAGCTTACACCGGATATGAATTCAATTTCAGGTGTTTTATTTGCTGTTTTGGACACTTTTACTGTATTGTCTATAATGTGTTGTTTAAGGGAGCGAAACAAAAAAAAATATTTATCTAATGCAGATTCCACAAATTCTGTAAAATTATTTTCTCAACAGCAATTTGTATCTTCTAGCCCATTTTGGGACATGTCCTTTAATATAAACAATATTAAATTCGCATAGTAGGTAAATTAAATGAGGGTCCGAAATATATTGATTTTAATTAATATAAAAGTTAAGGATTTCTTATAAAACTTTATTTAAAAATCGTGTATTTTTTAAATTTGCCTAACGTCAAAGACGCTCTCGTTCATTTTGTGACGTCACAATGTTACTAGATGTACTAAGCGTCAAACTAATTGTTAACTAATATTTTTGTCAAACGCTCTGTTTGAAAGGGATTTGTCATAGTGACGTCAAGAAACAGTTGAAATATAGACATCATGGTCGACAGGCTCGTATTGTCAAAAACATATTTAAAAAGTAACGTCACAAAAAAAATATGAAAAAAATTAATTTCAATGTAGTAGAACGATAAAGAACTGTTTTAGACCATTTAAAACAGTATCAACTACCCTATTAATGGATCGCATTTTGAGTTTGCAGGGAAACAGGAAAATTAAGATGTATAAGATAAGATATGAAAATATATAGGTATACGTCCAGCAGTGGACGTCCAACTATAATATTGTTCGTAGGCCGGAGTTGTCGGAGCAGTAGAGAACATACCCTCAGCTCCGTGTCGCCCACGCTGCCGGCCATGTTGGCGAGCTCGCGCGCGATGACCAGCGCGGTGTCGTGCAGGCGCGCGGGCGGCGCCGCCGAGTGCACGCAGAACAGCCCCGTGTCGCCGTACGCGTGGTTGTACGCCGTCGCGTTGAACATCCAGTGGTATCTGGCGGAATATTTGTTTTAGAATAAAAAAAAAGTGTGTGTCGGCTTCGACGCACGAATGGAGTTTACTCTTTCAGACCGACTGTCTAAAAAGGTGTATGTTGTCCCGCAGCATACGTCTCAATACTCCACGCCTGAAAAGTGAAAGGCGCAACCGGGCGCGCACGCCGCGGCCTGTTTAGCCTCATATTCTTTTGATACAGCGCATGGTGAAAGGTGCGCAGAATAGTTTGCGCACAAAAAACATAAACTGCCAGTAGATGGCGTTCTTCGAGACCTTTGAAACATTTCAAGAACCTGTTGCGATGTGGTTATGCCTCATCGATGAACCTTGTTTTTTTTATTTCTGAAGGAGCCGCCGCCGCCCATCATCATGTTGAGCACGCACGTCACACGAAGCTCCTCACCTGTTCAGCACATTGGTGTAGAGCCGCGTGTACATGCCCTTGCCCGGCCCGCCGGCGGAGAAGGAGCCGCCGCCGCCCATCATCATGTTGAGCACGCACGTCGCCACGAAATCCGGGTCACCGTGCGAACAGCCTATGACCAATATTAACTATATTTAATTATTACATATCACGCACTGAACTCTTTAATATCTATGGTAGCTAACAAAAATTTAAATTTCTCACGCATGCGGGCAATGCAGTCTGGATTTACTTCATCAGTAAGTGACCCGTAAATTGAACTTTACTCACTTTCTAATCCTATAACTACGTGTGATAATTCAGGTAGATCAGATCCTGGGTAAAGTGGTATCTCACATTCTTCCTGAAAAATAAAATAGAAATAAAGTTTGTGAAGTGACTGTCATACTCCTAGTGCAGATAAAATATAAGATTGAGAGAATAAAACTAATAGACAAAACAAACTAGTTTTAATATAGTATAATGAATGTAACTAGTTTTGACAAAAATTAATTTAATTAGCGTTGATTGTGCCTAATTTTTAAAATGTTTGATATATACAAAGTGGTGCCAGGAATACGACCTTAAATTAATACACAATCGCTAACAGTCAATCAAAATACGATTAGGTGATTAAATTAATTATTGTATAATAAATAAAAAAACAAAATTTTCAAACAAAATAAATTCGGAAATAATTTAAAAAATTCACAACATCCTTTATAATAATATAAAACTAACCTCAAGTGACCTGTAGGTAAAAGCGGCAACATCGCGTCTCCTAGTTTTTGGTTATTTGGCGGTCCGTTTGTAGTGTGTAAAGTTCTTTCATGCACTCGTAGGTACTTATCTACATACAATCACGCCGCGGCGGGCGGGAGCGCCAAAATTGAATTAATTTGTATTTTATACGCCGCACGAGACGAGTAGATATTGTTGTTAAATGTTACTAATCAAAACTCACACATTTTAAACATGATAGGTATAGGTAGGTACTCGTACGTATTTACAGTACTTAGCTTAAATTTTTAAATGCTGGAAATGTCCACCATTGATTAAAATACACATGTTACAACGTCGCGAGATATCGGTATAATACTAAGTAGCAGTATTACCGAAACGTGGCATTATGTTTCAATACCAAAACACACTTCACAATAAAAAAAACTACACAAATCACAAGAAATGTTTGATTTGTATAAAACAATGCGCAAGGGTAGCGCTGACTATCACTCACTGAGTCACTATTCAAAAGACGCCGCCCGCGCCGGGAACCAAATCTAGCAAAAACACTAAATGTATTTCTATCCTATTCCCACTTAGTAAATCTTCCAAACACCTACAGATCTACTGTGCCTACAGTTAGCTAAAAACATATGATATTGAATGAAAGCCCTTATAGACCAGGATCCGGTGAATATTTTAACAGTTGAAGACTGTCAAGTTAATTTTCCGTGAGTAGCTTCGTCTTGATGAGGCGCCCAACTTTTAAATTTTCGAAAATTATTTATTTTGGTAGCTAACAGAGTTACTAGATAACAAAAATGTCTGAGCATAGGAACGAAATAATTGACCACGCTATTTGTAAGACATTATGGCTGATAAGTTGTATAACTATTAATTTTTCAGCCATATTGTCCTACAAATTCAATGTTATTTATGCTTCATCAAGACAAAGCTACTCACATAAAATTAACTTGGTAGTGATCAACTGTAAAAATGTTCCCCGGATCCTGGACTATTAGTGCCCAATTGACAACGTCGCAATTTTCGTTTGTTTACATTAAAAATAGGTACAAAATTTGTGGTGCCGAATAATTATTGTAGGTAAGTATGGTAAAGATAATAAGAATTTTTATTCTTATGTGCATTAGGTCTAAATTTCAATAGGATTTTTGTTTTTTGTAAGTTACCAATATTTTTTAAAACGCACATTTTAAATTGTTGTTTTGGTTTATCAAGGTGAATGACCTAGTGAATTTTCGTGAGGTATTTGTAATACATTTACAGCGTGTTCAAAAATTGTTTAAGTGAAAAAATTATCCTGTGGCTAAACCGCTGCATAGAAATTAATAAATATTGGCGTGCAGACTACTTACACGATACCCCATATGTGGTTGAAATTAAGGTCGTAATCGTTTCACCACTTTGTATATGCCTTAATTTTTAACATAAAATAATTAAAAAAAATAAATATTATATATATAATTATAAAAAATATGTTAATTAAAAAAAAAATCTAGATCAGCTATCATTGTTAACATAAATATACGCAAAAATATCACCTGTTCAATTCCACCAGTGTACTGTGCTATGGATTTATCAGTGACAGGTGTGAATGCCTCAGTGTCCTCATACCAGGTGGGTTTCATGTCTACAAAGTATTTCTGGACATACTCTACAAAAGGTTTGTGCTCCACCTGTCAATAGATTAATATATATATTTTTTATTTGTATTTCACAAAACAAAATGTTGTATTTTTTTATTTTTAAATGCTGACTATACATATATCAGTTTCAAAATCATGATTTATTAAAAAAAAAATTATTGCACATCATGTTAAAAGCATGAATGTTATGTTAAGTTAAGTTGATCTATGTGTCACCACTTCTTGAATACAATTATTTAATTTAGTTTAATTTAGTTTTCAAAATCTAAAATAAGAGTGTGTAGCAAATAAGCACTTGGCACTAATTTTCAAGTTTTCTTGGTTGTCAGCTTGCTGTATCTAGCTGAATATTAGTCTGTGGTTTCTAGTGTTATGGTATTATATATAAAATAGAAAAGAAATAGTGAACTACATTACCCCTACAGCTGCAACAACCATTCGGTCTGGAGTGTAATGGTTCCTCAAATAGTTGATAATCACTCCTCTGTCTATTTTGTATACATTCTCTGTGGGACAGATTTTTGGCAAACCTAGAGTATTTCCTTTGTATGCAGCCTGAAATTAAACGTTTCATTAATAAGTTATATATAAACAAATTATATAATATGTATAACAAACAAAAATTAAAAATGAAAACAAATTAAATAAATGTAAGTATCAAAATTTCAATACAATACAAGTGGATTGCTCACCGAATGTATCATGTCCATTAATATAGTCTCCTGTTCAGGTCTCATGGAAATAGTTTCAAGTTCAAATGCAACAGCTTGACGAGCTGATTCAATTTCATCTGTAGAGAGCTGAGGCCTCAGGGTCACTTCTGCTAACACCTTAAACAATATCAATGCTTACATTCTTATTCCTTTATAAATCAGGTTTGATTACAGGCAAGCGCTACTCTCCATCTTTATACTAGAGGGTATATAGAGCTTACACCCATCATACTGCTTCAATTTGGGTTGGTGGGATAAGGGCTCAGACCAATTACCTTCTATAGGACCTACTTAGCTAGGGGTTACCCCTCTGTCGAAAATATATGATCATGATCAAACTTGTTCATACAAACTGCCTGTAGAATCTCCAGAATTGATGTTCTATTGTGCTTAAATTTAGAGGTGCAAGTATTACAAATTACAATTTCAAATTTATGGAAGTGTGTAGAGTGAGGACTAAGAGTAAGAATATATATTGGTGTTAAATATTTTCAATGTGTGAGTTTACCATGTCCCGCTCAATTAACTTCTTAATAAATTATGGTAATAAATAATAGTGTAAACTTACTTGGGTGACAGCTTCCAGACCTCTGGAATCTGCGCTAGTTGCATACACTGTGGTATCCCTCGAGCCTTGACAGTCACATATACCTCCATGTCTTTCCAATTCACGCAGCATTACATCTCGGGTTGGAAATTTGTGCGTTGCCTGTAGTGTTATCAAGTTTTATTAAACAATATATTTACACCAATCAGTATTGTGTCCACTTCTCTAACTTCATTATTTACAGAGATCATATTATAAAGTCCTACAACACCTCTGCTGAGTCTGCTGACAGATGACAATATAATATATAATATACAGTTTGACAACCTGTATAGCCAGTTGTTAGTGTTGAGAACACAGCACTATCAACTTGCCATACAGGTTGTCAAACTCTATTATTTTTTTTTTTTTTGAGAGAACCTGGGTTTGATTCCCAGCTTGGATCACTTCAGGATTTTATAACCTATGCCTCTTCCAAGACAAGAATCAACTAATATCAGGTGTGATTGCAGTAAATTTTATGGAATAAATAAAAAAGTTAATATATAAGTTATATAAATATATTTTTTATACTTACACCAAAACTTAACTTCTCAAGAAAATGACAAATACCATTTGGATAGGCCACTTCATATCTTGGGCCAGAGTCCACAACCACTGAAAATAAATATTAATTAATTAAGAGTTATAAGTAAAAACAGAGCTAAAAGTGTAGAAGCAATAAATAAGGTGATGATAATTTTGTCTTGGTCTTGATTCTCTTCATGATACTTTTATTCAAAAGTAACCAAATCAAGAAAGTAGATTGATGGAACTGCACTAGGTAAACGACTCAGCTAGAAATGGTTATATTGCTGATCTCATGCCAACTAGATGTCAGAGGAGAACATCTATTCAAGTGTAGAATAAGTTGAAACATATCATAGAGTAATTTAAGATAGAAAACTGGCCCAAAATTATTTTCCGATGCCAAAGAGTCACCAGAGGGGAGACAACAACATTATAAAAAAACAAAATAGTGCCTGGTCAAATATGGAAAAAATGTTAAGAAGGGAAAACTAACTTACCACCCGCAGTACAAAACTGGCCAAATTTCTTCTCTGATGCAACTCTAAGACCATTTTTAAGTATTGTCACTTCAGTAGCATAGTTTTCTGATTTACTGGATGCATATGCAACCGGTGGTAGGTTTTGCATTGGCTCTGATAGTGGTGGTAATGGTGAAACACTTTCTTTTGGTAATGGCTCTTGAGGTCTATCAATATTCTGACTAAAGCTCCTTGATCCATATTTGAATGTTGGCAGTCTACAAGAATATAACAACCACTATTTAATTTGTAGTGCTAGAATAACTTATTGAGAAAGTGACAAGTATAATGACTTAATAAATGATTCAGTATTTTTATTCTCATATTATTAGTAAAATATACATATACAGCCTTTAATATCAACTGTTAACTTTTATTAATCTATTTCATCATATCTTCTGAAAGTACTCAATACTATTTTACAGATCAATTAATAATACACAAATATAAAAAAATAGAAAACTACCTAATATTTATTTATATTATTCTAGGAATAAATAAATAGAACTTGTAATAATTTGCATTCCTCAAGAAACTCACCCATTTTTTACAGAACACAACCTAGAAAATAGGACTTTCATATCTGATACATGAGACATTATAACCAACAAATAGTTCAAGCACTAAATATTAAAAAGCTTTGAAGAATTTATAGGTACAAATTATTTTTAATTTTTTAATAGTATTTAAAACAAAACTATCATGAAGATCAAAAAGTTATTTCTTTCGGCTGATTTTTGACTGACAAATTGACTTGACAATACAATGACATTTACTGACAGTGTTACCCTGTCAGGCGTAATTTAAGATGAATTTAAACTGGGAGAGTATTGGTAGTTTGTAGATAAAATTAAATAATGTAATATGTTTCTACTTATCATTATCCTTCTATTATGCATCTACTTATAATCTACTCAATATGTATGATAAATAATGTGAATTCTATACTTTCTATTTCCTACTATCTTTTTACAAGCTAAAATTTTTTAAGCTGCAATTGGTAGCATTGAATAATCTTCCTCAGGATAAGAATACCTATTCGTACTCAGTGCATTCGCCGTAGCGTCTAGCGTCAACCACTAACGTCAAATTTTGTCAAATGATGAAATGAAGCGTCAACGTAAACGTCAAATGATTCATTTGATTTTGACGTTTGTGATTCAAATAGACAACAAACAAGACACTATTTAATATTTTTGTGTGTGTGTTGTTTTTTTTGTGCAAAACTGTATTTGATTTACTGAATTAATCATATCATGAGTAAAGCGATAATGTATATCAAACTTTTTACATGAAAAGTTTCTTTGCTGATGGTATATTATTTGTGCTGTAATAGTTATCATTACACCATGCACTTGTTTAAGTTTATCTTTACTCGTAAATCGATAACTTCTGATTCATTTAAAGTGATCAGGCGTTTATCTTCATCCTCTAAAAAAGTGCCGCGTGTTTGTGTTGTGGGTGCAGGCCCCGCTGGATTCTATGCTGCAACACATTTGAGCAAAAAGCTTGATTCTGTTATAATTGATATTATAGAGAAACTACCGGTTCCTTTTGGATTAGTAAGGTAAGTGTAAAAAAACACCTGGCCTTGCATGAATTCATTTGGTTAATTTTTATAATTTAGTATGCTCACTCAAAACTCTTATTGCATACCATTGTGGATTTTGGACCATTTGAATGATTTTAAGATAAAAGCTTCAATAATTATTCTGGCTTATGTTTTTGTGCCTAATGTATTTTCTTACAGATATGGTGTAGCTCCTGATCACCCTGAAGTTAAAAATGTGATTAACCAATTTACTAAACTAGCTCAGCAAAAAAATGTAAATTTTTATGGTAATATAACATTGGGCAAAGATTTAACGTTGAATCAGCTGAGACAACATTATGATGCTGTTTTATTGGTATGTAAAGCAAAAATGTATTTTTCATAAAACATTTAAGTAGTACTTATGTCTCACGGTTCAATCCACATTGATCATGATTCATGTGAGACTATTGTGATACACAGTAGTTGATTTACTAAACCAACCAACCAAACTATAATCTATCCCTTAGCCATATCCAGATCTGTTCATCTGTTGAACTGTGATTTAATTTTATGTACAATTCTAATTTTTTTTCTATAAGAACATACAAAACATTGGAAACATGAAAACAAAATGAATGAAATAATTTCAAATGATTCACAAGTTATGGTTTTACTTAGCCTAAGGAAATTTGGATTGTTTTTTATATAATATTTATAGATTTATAGATATGTATGTTTCAATGCAATAATAAGAATAGTTATAAAGATGTCAACAATTGATCAATTTTATATTGAATTTTTTCCAGACCTATGGTGCAGAAGAAGACAAAGTGTTAGGCATAGAAAATGAAGATGCAAAAAATGTTATAGCAGCTAGGAATTTTGTAGGATGGTATAATGGCCATCCAAGAGATACAAATTTAAAGGTATCAAAGGTTTATTAAAATTTTCATTTTTAATTAGGTAATGAGCCATGATAGGTTAGTGGATATGACCTCTGCCTCAGATTCCAGAGGGCGTGGGTTCAAATCCAGTCCGGGGCATGCACTTCCAACTTTTCAGTTGTGTGCATTTTAAGAAATTTAATATGATGTGTCTCAAACGGTGAAGGAAAACATCGTGAGAAAACCTGCATACCAGAAAAGTAACTTAATTCTCTGCGTGTGTGAAGTCTGCCAATCTGCATTGGGCTAGGGTGGTGGACTATTGGCCTAACTCCTGTCGTTCTAAGAGGAGACCTGAGCTCAGCAGTGAGCCAAATATAGGTTGATAATGATACTAAAGTATACCTCTTATAATTTTTTTTAACATAAAACTATTTTCAGGTTGATTTATCTGGACAAACAGCTGCAATTCTTGGCCAAGGAAATGTAGCTTTGGATGTAGCAAGAATACTGTTGTCACCAGTAGATGAACTTAAGAAGACAGATATAACAGAATATGCCTTACAGGAAATAGCTGAATCCAAAATAAAGGAATTATATCTTGTTGGAAGAAGAGGACCTTTAAATGTAGCCTTCACAATTAAAGAGCTGAGAGAACAGATTAATCTTAAAAGCAATGTTGTGGTTTGGAGGAAAGATGATTTTGTGGGTGTAGCAGATGTTGTCAGTAATCTAGCAAGGCCAAGGAAAAGATTGACTGAGCTTATGTTAAAAACTTTAAATGATAGTTTAAATGACCAATTAGCTGATAAGGCTCAAAAATTTTTTAAACCCATTTTCTTTAGAAGCCCACGAAAATTTTTAGTTGATGACCAAAAGAATTTAATTGGCATAGAACTTGTATGCAATCAATTAATTGGAGATAAGATTGAGGAACAGAAATGTTTGCCAACAAATGATAGTGAAATTTTGAACTGTAGTCTTGCATTTCGTAGTATTGGTTATAGAAGTATTAAAGTTGACTCAGACTTAAACTTTTCAAATGGTTTAGTAATTAATGAAAGAGGTCGTGTCCTAGATAGTGGGAATGGTGATTCAGCTAAGCTCTATGTAGCAGGATGGCTAGGCACGGGTCCTGTTGGAGTTATATTACACACTATGAGTAATGCATTCCAGGTGGCTAAATTCATATGTGAAGATTTGCAAAAGCATAATGAAGGTCTATCGAAAGGTGGTTTTGAGGAACTAAAAAAAAATATGTTAAAAAATAATAAGCCCATTATAGATTGGCAGGGCTGGATAAAAATTGATCATTTTGAAATTGAGCAAGGTAAAAAGAAAGGTAAACCAAGAGAAAAAGTTACATCAATTGAAAAGATGATTCAAATAGCAATGTAATCAAAGCAAAAAGCTCAAAGATAAGATAAAATGAGATTTTGAACAATTTTTCCACATTATGAGGATGTCTGATTACAATAAAGTTAAAGAATAAGCAGCTAAGGAATTGACATAATTATGCATGTCTATCTACCTCTAAGTTAAAAATATATTTAGTAATTTTAGAGTTTAATATTGTTAATGTTTTTTTTATTTGTTATAATTTTTAATTCAATTTATAGTAAAATTTAAGGGGTTAAACATTTATTTTGTTAAATAAAAAAAAATGAATATTTGTGTATATTTCTACTATCATTTATCTACTTGTCTTTTTTTAAAATTTTAACAATGTTATTAAAACAAAATATAATATAAAACACTAATAAAAATTTATAAAAAAAAATTGAGCCTCCCGCTGCGGGACACATGAGTGCCCCTGGCCCCAGCAACCGGTGGTCAGGGTTCCAGCTGTTAATCCTACTAATATTATAAATGCGAAAGTTTGTATGGATGTTTGTTACTGTTTAAAGCTGAAATGTGAAATGGACATAGATTTTAATCTGGATTAACACATACTACGAAGACCGGACAGCAATACAACACATTCACAAGAATATCTTTGTCGGAGAACTCGGGTCAATAGCAAAAACCGTTTTTTATTATATGAATCAAAAGTAAGTACTAGATGATAGATAGACTCTTCTTTGTTTCGGCTTTTGAGTTTATTTTGTCTAGGACCAGAATCCCAAGCCGTGGCGTTTAAAAAAAAACGCAGATCCATAGACTAAGGATAAATTCTTTAATCTATAGATTTTAAGATCTACCGAAATAGTTATTTTGTATTTGAATAAAGTTGCAGTTTAATAAAATTACGTTTTTGTTCTGTATCTGAAAAACTTTATATAAAATCTTGTAGCTAATATAGTAAATAGCTAGATAAGTTAAAACATAAATTCACTTAGCTTTAAACTTAAATAAAAATATAATATTAAAATGGTAGAAAGCAAAATTTTAGTTGGCAACATTTTAATAATGCCAACTTCAAAACATTACGCGATGCCAACTTCCTTTTTCTTGTGTTCTTTTGACAACACACGAGGTTATCGTGCATAGGTTAGAAACTTTCAATTATTAAAAATAGATAAAAGTTTCATGTAAATTCAGAATCCAATAGGCCAATCAGTGATTTTTCAAGTGTTGTTAATATAAATACTATTTCATTTTAGGTAAGCATAATGGCTGAAGAAAACTGGAATGATGATGGCGCTGATCCGGTCAGCATGGTTGTCGATTCTATGCCACTGCCGCAAGCTGACATTCCAGAAATAAAATTATTCGGAAGATGGAGCTGCTACGATGTCCAAGTGTCTGACATGTCGTTACAAGATTACATTTCCGTGAAGGAGAAGTATGCTAAATACCTGCCCCACTCGGCAGGCAGGTATGCCCACAAACGTTTCCGCAAAGCGCAGTGCCCTATAGTCGAGCGTCTGACGAACTCTCTGATGATGCACGGAAGAAACAACGGCAAGAAACTGATGGCCGTTCGCATCGTCAAGCACGCCTTCGAGATCATCCACCTTCTGACAGGCGAAAACCCACTGCAGGTTCTTGTAACTGCTATCATCAATTCTGGACCCCGTGAAGACTCAACTAGGATTGGTCGTGCCGGTACAGTGCGTCGTCAAGCGGTGGATGTGTCACCTCTCCGTCGTGTCAACCAAGCTATCTGGCTGTTATGCACAGGAGCACGTGAAGCCGCCTTCAGGAACATTAAAACAATTGCAGAGTGTGTTGCTGATGAACTGATCAATGCTGCGAAGGGTTCATCCAACTCTTATGCCATTAAGAAGAAGGACGAGCTGGAGCGTGTTGCTAAATCCAACCGTTAAGAGTTTTATATATGTAAGGACAAAATAAAAATGTAAGAAAAGTTTTGTATTTCATTTATTTGTAATGCCCTAAACAACCTGACATTACATTAACTTTTCTACTTTGTTTACTGTTATTTAATAGATGCCTTATACAATATTTTGTTCATTTACCTCATTTGTTTGGCTAAATTATAATTAAATAAGGTTAACTGCAGTCTATTTTAAATAATTAATTGCAAAATATCCAAAGTAATATTTTAAAGAGATAAGAATAAAATTTTTGTTTGCTTTGATTTTAACTCTTAAACTGGTACTTGTACCAACTCATAAATCTATGCTAAAACTACTTTACTGATTTAAAAAATCTCTTAACTAAAAGCTAAAACTTTATATAGTTAACATAGGCTATATTATTTCCCGAAATGGACATATAACATAACCTTGATAAGTATGTGAAGTTGTTGTTCCCAACATTATAGGTGTCTATGTTTTGAATATTGTTCATAGAGGTGGGATTTGTGGGGGTTGTCTGCTAGTATACTAAAAAAAAGATACTTATTGAATTTAAATAGAAATCCCAATCAGCAAGTTCACTATTAAAGCTATAGTAAAATTGGTATTACTTTTTTAATGAGGTTAAAAATAACCCTTAGCATACTTACCCAGTTAAGTTACCTACCTATACCTACAAGATTTTTAAAGAGAGAAGGTACAGATTAGTTCTATAGGAGTATAATGTAAACAGCTGTTGTATCTATCTGTTCAATAAGGAAGTGATGAGGTCTTGGGTTCGAGTTCTAGGTTTGATTTTGATAACAAACAAATATTGAGAATTTGTAAGAAAAACTTATTGGCCAATAGAAAGGTCTTAGATAAAATCGTAGAACCCGTATAACCAGTAATATATTCTTAGTGTAGAACTACCTTCAATATAAAATGTAATAAACCTTTAATTTTTTTTATTATTATAATTAGTGTAGTGTAGAGTAAAAAAAGGAAATTGCCCATTTTTCCTTGTTATTCTTTTTTTTTCTTTTCTTTTTTCCCAAAGATGATTTCAAAACCTGTGTAATCTGTGTGAAACGTCAAAATGGCTGCCAAAGTGGCTGCTGAAAGTTTATTACTTGACTGTTGAAAGTTGAAAGTTGAGACGTCAAATGGGTTTTTTTATTTCTACATAGGTATAAATAAAAATTTAATTTTGTTAATTAATGTGATATAAGAGAAAGTGAAATCTATAACTTTTATACTCTCAAATAACCTATTTTTCTTTTCCTTCTAGTTCATACAAACAAAATGTTTTAGGTTACACTTTTCTTCTACAGTGTTATCAAAATACTTAGTTAAAACACATTTTCTTTGGGAGTGCGACTTCAAAATGATCCACAGTTTATTTATAATAAATCCCTCCGGGTAAGTGATTTCTTTATTCGAATATAGTTGAATATGTACGTGATTGTCCATAATTCAAACAGTAAACAAATTCAAACTATCTACAATATTTTAATTTACAGAGATGTGTTTCTTGAGAAACACTGGAGAAGCGTTATACCAAGATCAGTATGTGACTATTACTTAGAAGCACAAAGAGCATCCCCATATGTAAGTGTCGAAATATTTTAAAATGTTGGTTACTAACACTAGGTAAATGTGAAAGTTTGGGTGTTACCCAATCAAATCAGTACAATTAAATGGTTCTGGATGAATTTGGGCACAAAAATAGACTAAGTATAATCTATTATAGCTCAAAGGCAGGCAAGTTGTAGGCCTACAGGCCTATTACAGGTAATATTCCTACAGGAAAAGGTTCTACATTAGAGAAACTGGAGCACAATAATGTAACTAGGGCTAACCATACTAATATTATAAATGCAAAAGAGTCTTTTTATCTGTCACCTTTTCGCAGCTTGACTGATAATCTAATTTAGATACAGTTCTAAATGGTATCTGAGAGCCAAACATAGGCTACTTTATATCCCAGAAAATCTTTGTTATGTGGAAAAAAACATGAACACAACATAGTTCCGAGGTTCCACTAGCATTATTTCTATGAGGTAAGGGTGTAATAATTTTTATTATGTGAAAATGTTAAACTGTGTAAGAACCACTAATATTATATTGTTGATAGTAATTGTGGTTTAATAATGTTTTCTGTGACCCAACAATGTAATTCCACTCACTTTCCCAACCCTGGACAAAAATTCATTGAAAATTTCTTAGAAAATCACAGTATTAGATTTGCCATTGGACCAACAAAGCAGTTTTAGGGTAAATTGTTTTACATGTAATGAATTTGACTATTTTTGTTTATAGGACGTGCCCCCAGTGTTGGCGGCACCTCATCACTATTTGATCTCTATACAGCGGGGTGGGGTGGCACTTGTAGCAGTCAGCAAGGAAGAAGTGGCTCCGTTATTCGTTATTGAGTTCTTGCATCGAGTTGTTGATACATTCCAGGTACATTTAAAATTAAATCTAGTACAATATTCTGACAGGATTCTCGAGAGAGTTCTTGCACTGCAGTGGGCCATTCAAATAGGCTAATGATGAATATGCTAACACTGGTATAATTGATTGTTTCAGGATTACTTTTCAGATTGTACTGAAACAATTATAAAAGAAAATTATGTGGTTGTGTATGAGGTATGTATCCTAAAAAGTACAGTTTGATTCTAGTAAGTAGTGTACCTAAGTTGGTTCAAATGAGTGTTCATGCATGTGCAATTATTCTGCACTATTCAGCCATTTGAAGTGGACTTAAGAGCTGCAAAGATATTTTATACAAACATAAAAATATTAATTTATTTCCAAGATAAAGATTCCAAAGAACAGGAATATTTTTACTATTATAATGTATATTTTCATTTAATTTTGTATTTTTATTATATTTTGAAATTTTATTATAATTTTTTTTTAATATTAATGTTCGTGCACACTGATTATACTAGGTACTATAATATAATATTACAATAATATTAAATTTTATTAAATGTAAAAGTTATTGATATTTTCAGCTTTTAGATGAAATGTTAGACAATGGTTTCCCTCTAGCAACAGAAAGTAATATTCTCAAAGAACTGATCAAACCTCCCAATATATTGAGAACAATTGCTAACACAGTGACTGGAAAATCCAAGTAAGTACCCAATCTTTTTGTTAAATTAAACTAGAAGAATCTTACGATTTCACCTGCTTGATTCCTATTCCCGAGGTAATACATGGATTAAATATAGCCTGTAATATTACCTGATAATATTGCTTTCCTTTGGTAAAAGAATTTTTTAAATCAGTACATTAGTTTTTGAGTTTATTAGTAACATACAAAAATACAAATCTTTATAATATACTACAAGGATTACAAAGTTTGCCCAGATGGGGCATATGTCTATTATTTGTAAAAAATCCTAAATTTTGCAGCATTTTATTAGTTTTGGCTGTGTGATAATAATTAATCAAATAAGACTTACAAAATTTTATAACTTTTCATTTACAATACATACATAATATGCATGGTTGATAAATAATTATAATTATAGATTACAATTTGACTATGAATAATTTGTGGGTATATTGTGGGTAGTGCATATATAAAAACAATTTACTGTACCTAATTTAATAATATTATGTTCTATATTAATTTCATAATTTTTTCAGTGTTTCTTCAATATTGCCTTCTGGTCAACTCTCAAATGTCCCTTGGCGAAGATCTGGCGTAAAGTATGCAAACAACGAAGCATATTTCGATGTCATCGAGGAAGTTGACGCCATAATAGACAAGAGCGGCGCAACTGTGTCTGCTGAAATACAAGGATATGTAAGACAAAGATAATTTACTAACTTATTTAATTTAGATAATGGGCCATGTTCATTGAAAATTAGTGTATAGACAAACCAAATCACTTATTCTTCATACCTCAACCGTTGTCACACTTGTCACGATGTTGGCCATTATGCATAGGTCCGTTGGCTGGTGGGTCCTGCTAGAGTCATCCCAGCAAGCCTAGCTCGCTCTAGAAGCTTAGCAGATCACCCAGGCCGCCGAAGGCCTAAACTTATGTTTAATGAGCAATGCCCTGTCATTGGTTATACATATAACTGTATATAGTAATAGTAGTTCAAAAAATCAAACTACATAATCCTCGCCAGCGCGGGGAAGGACGACAGAGGAGACGAAAGAGGTTCGGGCGGCATTACGTGTCTTCTTTTTTGGTTGCTGGCTCTGAATATCGAGTGATTCAGCCAGTATCAAGACTTTTTAATATTTTTTTAAGCTTGCCATTGGTACTCATAATTTTTAAATAGGTAACAGAACTTTGGATCAGGATAATGCGTCTGCCATGATACAAATATTCTTTGTCTTCATTTCTGTCTTTCTGCCCTATACTCCTCTACGCTACAGTATCAGAATCAAGTGTTATCTGTATGGTCTCTTCAAAGTAATGAAATATTGTTACAGATCGACTGCTGTATCAAACTGAGTGGGATGCCAGATTTGACTCTTACGTTCGTAAACCCGCGGTTATTTGATGATGTTTCATTCCACCCCTGTGTAAGATTCAAGCGATGGGAGGTCAGTCCTATTTCATGAATTATTATATTTTTAGGGTTATGCAGTCATTTACATTTAGCGACTGTTGCCTAGTCATAGATCGTAATAAAAGTATATTAAAAATTTATTTGTAAAGTACCTACATGGATACATGCTATTTCAAGTGTTTTTTAGGTGGAACTTTGGTTTCTGAGATAAAAAGCATCGTCATTGTCTATCAATTTCTGTGCTAAATTTTAATGATAATTGTTTAATGTTTAGTCAAAAACAGATACAAAATAAACTAATCTACTTTCACGTTGTTATGTTGTAAAAATTGAAAACGACGTCATATCTATCCATTCCATCCATTTAAATGGAATAATATTTTTTTTTACAGTCTGAGAGAATATTATCCTTCATACCTCCAGATGGTGGCTTCCGTTTGATGTCATACCACATTGGGTCACAGAGTGTGGTGGCCATTCCTATCTACGTGAGACACAACCTTACACTGCGGTCGAACGGCGAACAGGGGAGATTGGATCTGACTGTAGGACCTAAACAAACCATGGGACGTGTTTTAGAAAGTAATTGCCTTTTTTATTCCTATTACTTAATTTTCATACCACAGTGAAATGGTCAGTGTGGTGGCCATTCCTATCTTTCAGACATACAGATGTGGTCAGACAACAGGTTGAACAACGAACAGAAGAAGTTGGGTCTGACTGTAGACCTCAACAAACTACTTTCTAAGACACAATCATGTAAAATTCGAAACTAATTTATTTCAATTAAAAATGCTCCTATGAAGTAGGGTCTTAGATAATGCTCAAGAGCACCACAAGATGTCATGAAATAGATACTATATTTGGGTAAATCACTGGATTTTGCACCCAACACGCCTTAATATAAATACAAATGTAGGTGAATGCCCCACGATAGAGTGCAAGAATAATGAGACTAAAAAAAAATAATAAAGCATAGTTTACAAGAACTTTTGAAATGTCAGTTTTTTCGGAGAAGTGAGTGAGTTCCGGAACAGTTCGATCTCATTTCTTCTTCGCATTATATCTATAACTAGCTGACGCCGCGCGGTTTCACCCGCGTGGTTCCCGTTCCCGTAGGAATACGGGGATAAAATAAAGCCTTAAAATATAGCCTTCCTCGATAAATGAGCTATCTAACACTGTAAGAATTTTTTAAATCGGACCAGTAGCTCCTGAGATTCAACAAACAGATCAGATCAACAGATCAAAAGATCAAACAAACAAACAAACTCATCAGCTTTATAATATTAGTATAGATTGCTAACTCGGTGACTGAAAATTAAAAATATTTACACAACTGTCTCGTTTCTCCTTATTATTTTATGATACGACAGCCAGACATTGCAGAGATTTATAGTTAACTAGCGGACGCTCGTGACTTTGTCCGCGAGGAATTCAGTTTTTCACAAATCCCGCGGGAAACATGGGTTTTTCTGGAATGAAAAGTAGCCTATGTGTTAAATCAAAGTAAAATCTATTTCCATATCTATTTTAGCCAAATCGCTTCTGTAGCCGCAGCGCAAGGAAAGAAAAAAAAACATACACACTTACACCCAGACTTTCGACTTTATAATATTAGTGTGATACCCTATGGCCACATACTGAGACTTGAAAGGTTCGGTTTTTCATTCCACATAGTATTGCAAAGATCTGGAATGCCATTTCAGCTTCCATTTTCCCTTTTATAGGCAAGTGCGTTCCACCATACACTGCCATATTGCTTACATAGTACATGTATATTTTTCTATTCCAAATGTATATGTTTGTCTACAGATGTAGCTTTAGAGATCTGCATGCCGAAGTGCGTGTTGAACTGCTCGCTGACAGCTAACCAGGGCAAGTACTCGTACGACCCGGTCAGCAAGGTGCTGCTGTGGGACATCGGGCGCATCGAGCTGCCCAAGCTGCCTAACATTAGGGGAAGCGTAAGTTATTATTTCATTATTCGATGCCTATTATTATATGCCTATTAGTCAGGCATGGTTTATTAAATGTACATTAAGGAACACGATAAAAAATCCTCTAAGCACGTTTCACCATGAAACCGGTGCATCTAGAAGTTTTGTTTCTACAATGTTTTGTATGGAAATCTTAATATGTAAATGCAAAGATCATTCATCATGAAATCTCTAAAACCGTTTGACGTAGAAAGATAAAATTTGGCAGAGAGGCCGCTAAGAACGTGGTCTAAAGGATCTCGTAAGTTTGTATGAAAGCCCTTAATTTTTTAGGCTACAAACTTGAAATTTGGCAGTGAGGTACATAGTTTGTATTACATAGTTGTTACACACGGACGAAGTCGCGGACGCCTGCTAGTATATAAGAAACTATTTTGGTTCGTAGAGCGCATGTCTGTACTAGTATTCACCGGTGTGGGTATATTTCGTCAGAGAGGATAGCAGAGGCTTTCTTCATTCATTAATAATCGCGTATCCGGACCATCCCTACGAATCTAATTAATATATTCTATAAGTTGGTGAAGAATTAGTCTGGATAATAGGATTGCCTCCTAAAATTGCTTCCGAAAAGGCTGACCCACCCGCGGATGGCACTAATACATCCGTTTCTTATGTCTAGCAGGAAAGAGGTTATGTTCTGGTTTTCTAACTTAAATCAAGGCTCAGACCTTCTATTAGACTTATATGGCACTCAAATCCACCAGCAAAATTATTGCTTGTAGTTTTTAGAGGGGGCGAGGTAAAGTCACACATCGAAAATATTTAACACCAATCAAATATATCCCGTGACCTTACACTACACACAACTATAAATTTTATAGTAGTGAATTAGAGTTTTTGGAGTGTTATCAATTAGAAGCCGTTTTATGGAACTCGAAGGATGTGATACACAAGGATAAGCAAGCTATCCATGACGCTTGGGTGCGAATAAGCGAACAAATTAAAATTCCTTTACCTGAGTTAAAAATAAGCGGGACTCACTTATGGTTACCTAACGTAGCCATAAAAGAAAGGTTATTGCCACTATTCAGTCGGGAGCTGCAGCTGACTCTGTATATACCTAAGGGCGGGCTCTCGCCAAGAATTCCTCGGTCGAGACTCGGCGAGAGGATTTCATCGAGTGTGTACAGCCGCCATATTAGATATTTGGTCCGAGGACCAAGAAGATATTTTTATCGTGGGAGTTTGCCAAAATTTTTTTTTATCTGTCAGGTATCAGTAGCGTCCGGTGCGGATACTTCAGGAGCGAACCCCAGCATCAACGTGCACTTCACCATCCCGCAGCTGGCCGTCAGCGGGCTCCGAGTTAGCCGGCTCGACATGTACGGCGCCAAATATAAACCGTTTAAGGGCGTCAAGTACGTCACTAAGGCGGGCAAGTTCCATGTTAGGATGTAAATGATTGTAGGACTGTAGGTAGTATAAAAAGACATTTTTTTTTTCATGCTGACGATATTTTTTAGGCTCTCGTGCTTGACCATGATTTCTGCCTTTATGATGATTGTGATTGATATTTGATTGTGATTGATACATGATTTCTAATTATCTAGATGATGCTATTCGGTACCGTTTTAAATTACCACGTTGTAAGAATCCGGAAACGCAGCCAGGTTTTCCAGACTCTAGCCGTTTGTATGAGAAAAAAAAAATTCATAAAAATGTAGGTACGAGTTCTAGGGACTTAAGGCTATATTTTTTTTTAACACGAAAGCCCATACCCGTATCTTGAGATTCCATCTATTATTTGTCACATTTTTGGAGGGTTTGGTCTCACATTTTCCATTTTTCAATGATGGGGAATGCCTTTTAAACTTCCGTTTTCTCTACAATATGGGTATCTACAAAACAGGAGTGAAATGCTTACTTCTAGCAAGTACCACCATAAGCTGCATCATCGTTTGCCGTCGGACATGATTCTGGTATAAATATCCTACACCATGAAAATACCCTTAAAATATTGTTTAATCGTTCATTATATTATAATACCAAAAACCGGTTAAGATCGTGTCGAGCAACGCGTAGGGTTCCGCGATTGCCCGTCACTAGTCGATTATTATTTATTATCAAACAATAATTTTGTCTTCTTCGCTGCCTTTTTGTGTATCTACAGTCCTAAAAATATTGTTATTGTAACTATAAAAAATATTGTTAAGTAAGTTCATAAGATTATATAAGGCTCATTTTTATTATTTACTTATTTAAAGGATCTGTAACGCATTTAGTTAAGTAAGTTCATTTCCAGTTTTGTATATTTTGTGTATTATATGTTTACTTTAATTGTAAATAAACAAAAAAAGCTAATGTTTATTTTACTTGTTTATTAAAAAAAATACTGAATTTATTCTTTCTTATTTCGGCTCACTGGTCATTTGAGTAGGTAGGTACTATAAGTATGAACTGTGAATGCACTAAACAACCGAACTAATAGAAATATACATAATGATATGACAAAATAGATCAAAGGTAGATTCACGATTGATTGGGATCCACTATTTTAGTTCGTAGTCAGGATCTGATGCTACAGGGAGATACAGATATGATCTCGCCAAAAATCAGAGATGAGAAATCTCACAGAAGAATCACAAGTGTTTTTTTGTTATTCGGGCATCACGCTGAAACTACTGAATGAATTCAAATGAACCTTGACATGGTTTAAGACCATAATATGGAGAAGGTTATATAGGATACTTTTTATTGCGAAAATAAAATAAGAAAGGGGTGAAATTGGGGTTGAAAGTTTGTATGGAAAGTCCTTCATTTTTAGAGTTATACAGTTTTAAAAATTTGTTCATAAATCATAAAAAATACGAAATATAATGGGATACAAAAAAAATAAAATTCAATGTTTAAAGTGGTGAAATAGGGCTTGAAAGTTTACATTGATTTCTACGCGGATGAAGTCGCGGGTGTCCGCTAGTCTCTTAAAATGACCGTAGGCTTAGTAACTATCGAGTAAATACGCGTCAGAATTGACGCATCAACTCGGACTAATATCTCGTGATGAGAAAATGACATACTGTCGACCAATAGCGATGGAACCGGATAAATCGCTCTCTTGTCGAAACAAAATAAAATAAAAATATCTTTATTTGCAAAAAATATTACGAACTAAGTACCTACTTAGTTGATTGCGTGTGGTCTCTACACTAGGTGACTTGTAATGTAAAGATTTGGTAGGATTTCCGTGTAACAACTATCTACTTAAAAAAAAACTTTAGTAAAGCTTTTGCAACGTGACGTCACATATCAACCTGTCTACATATGGTCGTGTCGGCATCTTTCTGTAAGAGATATTCTTTATTGTAGGTCATGTTGTACCTACGCAGTCATCTCAACAGAAATATCTTTACCATAAAAATAAGAATCTTGACCATACTATCAAAAACGTATGCGTCATACACAGTAGATTAAAAAAAAAGTCAGTGAAAGCGTGAATGAGGACATTTTTCACAGTAAGTATTTCTGTAATTTTACTAAGTCTACATCCTTAATACTGAAAATGTAATTTTACTTTTTTCTTCGCGTTAATTCGCACGTAGGTAGGTTATCACCGATGTGTTTTATGTAGTCAGCGGGTTATCATGTGAGTCGTGAGGCTATAATTTGTTTAAATATTTTCTTATATTTTAATATATTTGCCCTGTAACCTGCCCGTCAGACGCATTGGTGCGGTGGTTCTAAGCTCGAAATCTGTTTTATAAGGAGGGAGCTCTGTTTTTGGTCTTGTAGTACTAGTAGGCTGTTCAAATTGGTTAGGTATACCTAGACAATTTTTTTTAGCAGTGTAGAAGTATTTGCGATCTACGTTCAGAGATAGTCTTGGCGGTGCCGTGGATTGGGCGCATAAAAAATCTTTAACAAAAATATCAACTTAGGTAGGTACTTCAAAATAACAAAAATAAATTAATAAAAAGCGAAAAATAACATCGCATGTGTTATCTTCTGATCACTTTGAAGGAAAGCCAAACCAGTGGCGTATTAATTAAAGTAGACTATTAGATAATATGGAATGAATGTTTAATAAGACATTAATAAGGCGGTACGCGAACATCGCTGATATTTTGTTCGGTTGGTTGTTGAATGTTTTACACTAATATTATATGTAAAGAGGCGAGGAAAGATTTTTGTTTTTGTATGTAACGAGTAAATTCAATATTACTGGACCGATTTAAAAAATTCTTTCGCCAATATAAAGCTACATTATCAGAGAGTAACATAGGCTATATCTTATCCCTGTGTTCCTACGGGAACGGAAACCGCGAGGTTCTGTTAGGATTTGATAAAATTAAAAAAATACGAAGAATAAGGAGATTTCATAGAATACCTAGTTAGAAACTTAGAGCCTACCTATCATGGTACCGTAATGGGATTCTTAAACCATGACGCTATAAATCCATTTCTAGTATTATTTATGTGTTACATTCATGCGTAGCTGCAAACACGCAAAATCATTTAAGCCAAGATTTGCGGGTCACAGCCTAGAATCTAGATGATGTAGCAAAATGGAATAAGTAGGTTACAGTTATTTCCCATTAGATAGCTATTGATCCTAAGTTGATGAATTTGTGGATGTCTGAAGGATGAATCGATCAACCCTCTTACTTTTTCTTTTTGGAGCAATTTCATGTTGGTTCAAACGACTAAATATAACGACGTCGCTTTTGGAAGGTTTTCACTTGGTGCTCGGCGTTCCCTTGGTTTAGGTACATACTAATTGCAAAACTTTTGGGATCTACGCATTAGGTAACTACCTAGTTTAAAGTCTTCTTTCCGATTGTTCTCGAATTTTAATATGGTTTCATGCACTTTTCAGGGTAATAAGGATGAGTTATGGAGTTAAATGGTTAAAGGATAACAGTGGATCCAGTCAAGCTTCAAGGCTTTAGGGCCCTGTATCAAAATTAGTTAGAGAGCCCAATAGACGAGCGGCAAATCTGGAAATCTCCTTAGCATGTTTCTTATAATAAGTATGTTTTTTTTTTCTCCGGGAAGCACCAGATTTAGCATCTTTGCCTGTTTTCCATAAGATGACATTTTGATAAGCTTGTCATTTTTGCACAGATAACGAAGTGCGTATACCAGCATTTGTTTTTTTTAGACAAATGCATCAAAAACAGCCAGTATTACTAATAAAGTAAATTAATATTTTTGTGTTTTTGATATTGGTTGATTAGACATTTACCTATTGACAAAACTATTAAAATTAAGAATAAAATGTTTTTTACTATATTTTATCTCTCACAAAATTAATTTTATTCAAAAAATGTTGAGTACTTTTCTGACATAAAAACTCTTTGCCAAGATTTCAAAAAGTACCGTTCGTTACTAGACGGATGATAAAGGTTTTATACTACATTACAGCACATGTGCATTTTACTTTACATTACGGCACATGTACGTAACGAGATACATTACGATATTGAAATTAGTGAAATAAGTGATACTCTACGAGCAAATGTGTTATAAAATCATTAAACTAGTAACTTTCAAGCTAATTTTAATTGTCAATAGATTTTTCAGTTATTTAGGGCCTCGACACGAATTGGGAGTGATTTAAGAATTTCCCTCTAGAGACGTTGTTTCGGCAAATTTAGCACGATGCCGCGTTGCCGGTCCGCGGCGCACTTTACAGTTGGCCACCGTTACGCGGCGATTAAGCCGCACGCGCACCATGGAATGGAAGGTACGTACTACCACTAGGTACGTGCCTCCAGTGATTGCAGCCGCGCAGAGCATATGGCATTCGTTAGTGACACCGTAATCGGGCAAACATTTTAGTTATCACTGGGTCACTTGTCTTAACAGTTTCTGCAATTATTTGCGTGTTTGGACCTTTTACTTAGCTATCCATAGAATAACACCTATACTGCAGCCTGTCTTGATGAATACTGTTTACCAACAAAGAAATTAGAAATGAAGGTAGAAAACGCATGTCATTTCATAACTTATTTATTTTTAATTATTTTGATTTGTCTATAAAATGTTATATAAAATATATTAACCATATCTAATTGTTCTAAGCTTATCAATCAAACTTAATTATGATTATTATTAAGTGTGAAATGACTAGTAATTTATACCCTCACTTTTAATTTGTTTGTTACTAAACAGTACTCATCAAGAAAGGCTGTAGTATAGGTACGTATTTCGATATGTAAGCATATTTTTGTATATCTATATCTACGTAACGTGGGCATGCGAGTATATGAAGTCAGAAGAAACGGAGAAGATTATATATTACATATTTATTTTTAGTTAAATACTTTTTTATTCAATTTATATTTTTTTACAATAGCGTTTGACTGCAATCTCACCTGATGGTAAGTGATGATGAAGTCTAAGATAGAAGCGGGCTTTAAGAAAATCTCAATCGGCCAGCCGAGGATCGAACCCAGGACCTCCGTTTTGTAAATCCACCGCGCAAACCACTGCGCCACGGAGGCCGTCATTTTTTTTTATAATTTAATAAAAATAACTGCAAAAAATTTATGCCAAAAAATAAAAGCTCAGCAGTAGAGGGCCGGACTCATCACCGAGAGGTGGTTTTATCCCCACTCACAGAAATATTGGCGTACCCACTGCCCACTCCTAAAACAGTCTTTCCGCCTAGTTGAAGAGGAAGGATGGGATATAAAACTGAGCCTCCTTTAATACTTAATTTATTTATTTATTAAGTTTGCTAGCGACTTTTACATATTTTTACACATACAAAAAAATCAACTTATGAACTAACATGCTTAGTGTATGCAAAATCGTATTAAAGCAAACATTGCTTGCAAAACCACTTTCATCTAATAATTTTACAAAACAAAATACTTATATTTTACAACTTAAATATAAATCTAAAGTATCCTAATTAAAAGCAAAAAAGAAAAAATTAAATATGTATTTCTGTATCTAAAACTATATTACTATATTATTTAAGAACGAAATACTATTTGTTTTTTTTCATGTTACAAAAGATAAATCATGCAGCTGAAAGCATTACGATAATTAATATCGTCTATTACAATGTCTACCAGTCTAGTAGGCCACCGGCTAAAACAGTGGGAACTGAAATAGGCTCAGTGATGGATAAAAAAAAGCTCGAACTCTATACTTAAATTTCTCTTGCATGATGCATCGCTAAACACTTTTTAGTTCATTTTATTTGTTCGGGCAGTCAATAATAATAGCCGATTCTATTATGCTGCATGACAGAAATCGGTTAAGTGTATTTCGGACGCAGGTTCGGACCAAAATAAAATTAATAATCGTCGATCTCTCTCAAGTAAAAGTGCTACGTATCGGTGTACGTTCGAACGACCCAAATCACCCCGGTGAACACGCAGCTGAGCAAAAACACCAATGCCGAAATATAAAAGGTGTGAAAAAGAACTGAAATGGATAGGCTAAGGCACAATGCAGACTATTGAACAAATATGCTTAAAACTAGGTTTTATTTTATATGGATTCGTACTTATTGTGCTTTTGTGAAAGGATACCTATGCGTTGATAAAGAAGTGGGTGGAGATAGGAATGTATGACAGATCTACCTGCATAAAATTAGTAATAGAGCACTTTGTGAAAGCACTATGGTTTTACCTACTACCTTGCTTATTTATGTCACCAAGCCATCCTGTGTTCTGATCTGAAGTGGAACTGGAATGGAAGTGGAACAGGTTCAAACTAAAATCTGCACCTTAGGTTTACCGATCATTGACACGATTCTTGGATGCTCTGCGAAGTATTGCTGAAGAATCTTCATACTTCGTGGTTCTTGGCAAACCACGTCTTCCAAGACGGTGTACATCAATTAGTTGTAATTTTCTACCTAATATTTTAAATTTTGGCAAAAACTTTTATTTTTCACATGCTGCTTGCCCCTCGTCAGACGCTGAGTTGTACGGGATCAAAGTTCGTTTTCCAATATAACCTCAATTGAGTTTTGTACAGTCATTCTAGACATGACTCTCTAGTTCGTCATACTCTTAAATCTGTACACTGCGACCCCTTGTCCACAACATTCTCAGTCTTTTAGTATGGTAGTGGTGTAATGGATTAAGCGCTGCCATTAACATGGTAACCCACATCTCGGACATTAATATCACTTGGAAAATTGCTTACATGTGATCCGCTGGCCTTGCCAGTTCCTGCATTTGCTTCAATATACACTTTGAGATCGATTTTGCACACATTACTTACTTAAGCGTACCATTACCAATAAGATATATGTTTCGATTTACCTAGAATAATTTTGATTCCCATTTTGTAGGTTAAAGTGTAAATCAAAGTTTATTTTTGCTGCTATGAAGCAAGATATATATTGCGATTTAAAGGGTATGACTTCAGGAGAAATTACAGGCAAACGACGCCGCTTACGCCGCTTAACACCTTATCGATAGCAGTAAACCGAGAACCAACGATAACAAGACATAGGTAGGTACTTATACTTAATTATGGAAAAGCTGAAAATTTCCAAGATCCTACTATAGAATTATACTCATAGGTTCGTTTCGACGGCCTCCGTGGCACAGTGGTATGCGCGGTGGATTTACAAGGTTGGCAAGGTGCCGATTGAGGTTTTCTTAATTGGTCCAGGTTTGGCTGGTGGGAGGCTTCGGCCGTGGCTACCATACCATACCAACAAAGACTATCGCCAAGCGATTGTGCGTTCTGGTATGTCGTGTGTCGTGTCGTGTCGAAACCGAAAGGGGTGTGGATTTTTATCCTCCTCCTAACAAGTTAGTCCGCTTCTATCTAAGCTTACCAGGTGAGATTGTAGTCGAGGGCTAACTTGTACAGAATAATAAAAAAAAAATATGAATAACTTACCTACATATAGATCTCTTGAGCTTTTCATATTTGCTGTAAATCTATACTAATATTATACTAATATTATCTCAGGAACTACTGGTCCGATTTAAAAATTATTTCAGTGTTAGATAGCCCATTTATCGAGGAAAGCTATAAGCTATATTATCCCCGTACTCCTAGGGGAACGGAAACCAAACTAGCTGTAACTAGTATAAATATCATGTTTTATTGTTGTTTTAATATAAGTTAAACATATACGCATAGTAAATAATCCATCTTTTAGAAAAAGATTCAGTTCAAACAGCCGATTAGATTTTATACTAATCTTAAGCTATCTTTAGTTCTTAAAAGAAAAAATAATTTCGTTCAGTGATTCATAGCTAGAACGGTAAAAATGTTACAATACTACAAAAGAACATAAAAAGTCTATCAAAAAATAAGACTAGAAATCGGCCGTGGGATTTAATCGGGTTATTATACCTATTGGTTTATTATTCTTAAATCCAAAGATGAGTATCTAAAAGAGAGTACATAGCTACGCCTCTGCTATCGACTGTTTAACTTGTATATGCGGGTACAGTACAATGCAAACTTTATGACGTTTCTGAACATCGTGCGTTAGGTTGTGCAGTACAAGATTTTAGGCATCAGCGGTAACGAAGAGGCGCAGCAGCAGGGCATAATCCCGCGCGTGTCTCCCACCCCTCCCCCGTCGCCTAACGCGTCTTGACTTTATTGTATGACCTGCGTAAAGCGACTGCCGCAGCTTATTTCAGAATAAAGTTTGTATCCAAAAGAGCTGGCAATAAAGCAGGGGTAAAGCAGGGGTGACAAACTTTTTATCAGTGTGCCCGTCGACCCATTTTGCAGGATGTGGATGATAACCTTAGGTAGGTACCTTCTTCTACCTGCAAAAAAAGTTTGTTACCCCTGCTGTACCCACCAAAAGGTCAATGTACTTTATTGCCAGCTTTTTTGGTACGGAGTAGGTATAGTTTGGAAACCGATGGTAGTTTGCGTTGCCATTGCAACGACCCGACCCGTGCCAATACCACAAAGAAACTGTCAGAGGAATAGGCAGAATAAACTTGTAATCTCTTCCAAGTAAGTCTGCTTAAATTTCTGCAATAGGGACATTTTACTACTGTACCTTACCTACCTGTATGAAAAAAAATAGACAATATTGTTTTTCAAATATTTAATAGAAGCAGGCGTTTTTTGTAATAAATCATTATTAACAGTTGATTTATTTTCCTTCCTTTGATGTAAATTTTTTATTAAAACGTAGTTAAGCATGTGGTACATTCATCTCAATTGAAATAACACTTGATAGATTTATTTTATTGTTTTTGTTAATTAATTTAATGTTCATGTATTATTAATTAGATCATGAGATAATAATTACTGGTTTGCACAATGCACTTATAACACCTACCAACACGCAAGATGAAAACCGTTAATGTGTTTTTTGATTCTCAATTGTGTATGTAAACAATTATTTATGGCATATAAACTTTAATTATGTACTTAGAGGAGGGAATTTCACACACCAATGACAATTGTATCTATATATTACTAGATACCCGTGGTACTTCCGATTCCCATGGGAATATGGGAACAAAATGTAGCCTGTATTACTCGTTAATAATGTAGCTTTCCATTGATGAAATAATTTATAAAAACGGTTTAGCGGTTAGCGGAAAGCATAACATAAAAAGCTCACATTTATTTCACACAGTTGTTTCAGAGCCTGTTCAAAATATAAAAAGAAACAAACAATACTCGTAGTTTTTGGTTAGGTTAATATGATTTTTCGGGCTACTAAGGATTTTAATCCCAATGTACAAATGCTATACAGGATTTATAAATATTCTATTAAGAGAAAAGGTCGCATAGCGGTTACAGTTAAGTAGTTTTTAATTGTACTTGTACTGCAGCTAAAAATATTGTAATCTTCGTTCGTGAAGAGATGGTGGTTGTAACACAAAATCTTTTATAGATTTTAGCACAACTGCCGTTTCAACCTATTCTGTATAAAAATATTTCTTGCTCAATAAATCATTTATTCATTTATTCATTTATTCACAGTTAATGAAGATTACGGTATACAGTAAAAAATAATATCATCTCACACCGATAATGCAGTAAGCGGAATTATCTCGCACTAATTTCAGAAGATTAAAAACCAGAGAAAACAATTTAACCGCTTCTGTAGAACTGCAGTGCGCCGTCGCCTCTCTTCTTATTTCCTTTTAACGCAGACGTACCGACTCATTATACTCATTGCAATGACTTACATTCTTATTTCAACAGCTTTAGTACGAATTTGCGTCTCGAAAGTATCTATTGTTTTCGGATGTCGAATCAGGAAAATCTGAAATTCAATAAGTATAAGTATAAGTAAGTGAAATTCAATAAGTCATTACAAACGCAAAAGTGAATAATGTCTGTCTGTTGAATTAAACATTTTTTTTTTAAATTTTGATACCAAAAGAAGGACAGAATTTTGGTTAGCAAATGCAAAAAGGCAAATTATATGGAAAAGTCGTATATTAATATGTTGGAAATATAATATGAATTTATTATACAAAAGACCCTAAATAAGAACGAATTTAATATTTTGGGCAGCAATGATTATTGATTAGACTATACGGAAATTGTAAGCTATACGGATACACATATCGATGAATTCAAAGGCGACCTGATCGAGAGAATATTAAGTACAAACGGGTTTTGCTATTTAATTTTCGCCTTCTCCTGTTTCCACTTGTAATTTATTTATTCAAAGGTTGTCTGGTTGGTATTCTTACTCCGTTTATTATTGTTTTATTTTTTAATTTTGTTACTGTGCAATAAAGAATAAAAAATATATATATTCTTTGCCGATCATAAAAAATGTTTGTTTTTTCTCGCAATGCTCTTAGAGATATGGGATAGTATATTTTATTTCATTTTCAGTAATATACGCTATCGATGCAATATCACAAACTCTAAATCATTCATGTCATGAATAGGTAAATGTAAATAACTTTACTTTTATAATTTAAGCTTTAAAAAGCTTTTGACACTAGATTCGAAAACTGTTGACGTGACACCTGCCAAGTAGAATCTCGTACTAAGGCTAGTGTTCCTAAGGCCTTCGGCGCTGTGTGTAATTATTTTGGAAGTGAGTAATTGAATCTCGCTCAAATAAAAAAAGTGCCGAATGTTGAGCGATGTAATTTAAGATTTACATCTAGCAAATAAGACGAAATGAGAATTATGCGAATCAACACATTAACTTTCACTAGTGTATCGCTTCGAACTTGGCCTTAAATCCTCTTTGGGAAACCGCAGGAAGTGAGATTATAAAGAGGCAGTTGGTCTCACGTTTTTACAATGTTTTTATTGCACCACTAATGTCATTACGCAGTGATACAGCTCATAGGTGGACACTGTAATTTTGCACTGTTTAAACTGTGTAGTCATTTTTGCACGCAGTTTCTATTTTTAAACATGTATTTATCTATGTCTCTTTTTATCATTGATCCCTCAATAAAATGTATAAGAGTTGGTCGTATAAAACCTCTTGGCTGGCGCCTCTTTTAATTATAATACCTACTCGTCTCTCGGTTTATATAGCTAATTGTAAATTTCCCATCAAATGTTTGTCTCGCATTGCATTAATCGTTGGGTATTGAGTAAAATGGTTCACATCGTTTTAGGTTCCTGTCTTTTTCGTCACAAAAAAGGGTAATATCTACAATTGATTATTTTTTCAAGTAACTATGTTTAACTTAGGCTTTAATTTGTTATTAACTTAAGCACTTTAATATGTTAAATAATAACATAAAATTGAAAATTAAAAAACCCCTGAATGACATGAAATTATTAATTGCACTCTCGATCAAGTCGTCAATATTCTGTTTCAGTGCGCTTTCATTTGAGATCCCACTCGGGTATATTTGCAGACATTCGGTTGTTCTTCCCCAGATTTTCATCAAATATATCTAAGAACTATCGCCCGTTTGAAAGACACCTTTGATACAAAAAAAAAATTAAAATCGCTTCATCCATTCAGGAGCTATGGTGCCACAGACAGACTGACAGACACATCAACCTTAAAACACACCTTTTTTTGTGTCAGTGGTTACAAAGGAAGAGAAGAGTAAGCCCCATTATCATCAGTTAGATTGTTAAAGGAGCTCTTAAATCTTTCTTGTTTTGCCTTTGAGTCCAAAGTCCAAACAAAGTAGTTAAGCTTCTACACGTTTACACACTTACGGATACAAGCAACTATTTTTCAGTCAGGGACTAGTATTACAATGAGCGAGCATAGAGCAAGCTGCCTTAAAAGCACTACGATAGTGTAAGTACTGAGTACAATATATTTCCTCGCGTAACAGATTTTACGACATACGGGCATTTTATACCTGATTTACGTGGAAAAAGCAGTCGTGGCTTAGTGTGGGGGAAATAAAAAAACAATTGAGCTATGCTAGGATCTTAGAGAATACTGATCATACCGAAGTCTTATGGGAATATGTTTTTGTTATACAAGTATAATTAATTCTTATTATGCTACGCATACCTACTCCACAGTCTGTTTTTGTGTATTTTTTAACAACTAAAAGTTGTGAAAAGTTGACAGAGAGACGAAAATTACAAAAATTAAGTACATTTTTGTATTCCATTATGTGCATTTCATTCCATATTGTCGCTGTTTAATTTGTTGGGAACTTAATTCAATGACATAGACTTTGATAGAAAGCCTAAGATATTATAGATTTTAGATTACATAATTTTCAACTCCCGATGCAAAAGAGGGGTGTTATAAGTTTGACGTGTCTGTCTGTCAGTCTCTGTGGTAGCATAACTTCCGAACTTAGTTATTTTTTTGTATGAAAGGTACACTACATAAGTCACGAGTGTTCTTAAACATGTTTGATGAAAATCGGTTGAGCCGTTTAAAAGTTGTGTAGGTTAAAGTGGGGAAGAATAGCCGAATGTCTGCAAATATACTTGAGTGGGGTCTCAAATGAAAGCGCATTGAAAGAGAATATTGATGACTTGTTCGAGAGTGTAATTAATAATTTCATGGCCTTCGGGGGCTTTTCAAAATTTTCAATTTTATGTTATTGTGCACTGAAGAATGCAGAATACTCTTTATCTATGCTTGATGCTCCATATAACTTGCGATAAGGTATTATAGTAAATTATTTGGAGAACATAAAAAGATGTTTATCAAGCATACAAATAAAGCTCGGAGGTAGTGAGCTTTTTGTGGAAACTTTGACCACTTTGACCTTGAGCCAGCCTCCAAGTCACGTGCCGCGTGTTTACTAAATATCATCAAGATGGGTAGATCAGACAACACGTGAAAGTGGAACAAACAGATACACTTTTGGCATTTTTTATATCGTGTTATTAGATTTTGCATTATTATGCTGTGCGTGTTAGAATTTTTGGCTACTAATAATATGGTAATTATGCCCTGCTGTTTTAAATGTAGCTACGCATCATTAAATTTAACAGTCAGTTAAGAAACGTCTGTAAGTGATATGCTTGAAATTAGGTACTTTAGGTAAGATCATCATCACCATCATCATCATCATCATCATCATCATCATCATCATCATCATCATCATCATCATATCAGCCGATGGACGTCCACTGCAAGACATAGGCCTTTTGTAGGGACTTCTAAATATTACGATACTGAGCCACATGCATCCAGCGAATCCCTGCGACTCGCTAGAGACACGTGATATATAATTTCTTAAAATGCACACAACTGAAAAGTTGGAGGTGCTTGCCCCGGACTGGATTCGAACTCACACCCTCCAGAATCGAAGGCAGAGGTCATATCCACTGGGCTATGACGGCTACGCTAGCTAGACTCATATGGAGTAACATAATTTTTCATTTTTTTATTTTTTACAAGTTAGCCCTTGACTACAATCTCATCTGTGGGTAAGTGATGATGCAATCTAAGATGGAAGCGGGCTATCTTGTTAGCAGGAGGATGAAGATCCACACCCCTTTCGGTTTTTACACGACATCGTACCGGAACGCTAAATCGCTTGGCGGTAGTTACCGACAAAGACTGTCGGTAACTAGCCACGGCCGAAGCCTTCCACCATCCAGACCTAGGCCAATTAAGAAAACCTTAATCGGCCCAGATGGAACTGGTCGAGCCCAGGACCTTTGTTTTGTACATCCACTGCGCATACCACTGTGCTATGCAGGAAATATGTATGCTTGATAGATATTTTTTAATTTTAAATGTGTAGATGAGAAATGTTGTTGTAATAGTCTGATTTAGAAATTCCACGCGAGCAATGTCGCGGGCGTCTGTTAGTATTTATTATGTGTGTTTAGAAATACCTATAAGCAAAAAGACTATAGGAATTCCTAGTACCTACTCGTAGATACGAATAGGGGCTCATAATAATTTGTTATCACGATGCATCCGCGAACTCCATTCATCTCTCGAAGCTATTAAAATTGCTTCAATGTTAATTACTTAATTAGCATAATCTCACGATCAGGGCACAGAAAAGATATTACAACCAGTAGTTGGACTTCATACTAGAGGTCGAAACGCGAGCTATACCTACGCTCCTTGAACATGGGGTGATCGTAGGGTGAAGACAGTCGCGACTGTGCCGCGGTGACGAACGAACGCACGGTGTATTAACAGAGTAAAGTGTATTAATAGTATTAGATTTTTTTTTTTAATTATGACCAGTAGGAAATACTGTGCCGTTTTTGGATGCATGAATTCAAAATTATCCCATCCAGAGATAACTTTTTTTAAGTTACCTGGAAACTCTGAAAGGTTAACTTTAAAATAAATTTACTTATTAGTAGGTAGGTACATAATCTTGTATTTTTTAATGGATAAGGTATTTCCTTTTATCTCCAGAATAAAGGTAGGTATCTGGATTAGTAAATAAAGTGAATAGAGTAAAGGAAAGTGATTGACACGATTGAAATATGTAGCTATACGCGGTTCATGAATCACGATACAGTAGGTACGATAAGCTTGTATTAAAACCTCGACTGCTTGTACAATGTATTGTGTGACTGTGCTCGGATCATTTGTGTTTTGTTACCCGACTGCGGCGAAGCCCAAAGGAGGAGTATGTGTTTGAATGTTATGACTTGTTGTTGTATGCGGGCGACGGGAGGAAAGGACTGCGCGGGTGTGAAGTCGTACGCGCTGGGCATCGTTACCCCCTCCCGGACCGCGCCGACCTTCGGGAGTATTACGAACAAATTTGCCAAGCACACATACTGATAAATGATATGTCATTAGACTCGTCTAGATAGGCCGAGTGTCACTGGGTAACTTAGTTCTTAAAAAATCAAAATGGCGGATTTTATGCACTTTAATGTGCAAGCTCATAAAACTTTTGCTCAGCTTGGCATTGGTGACAAGAATTTTAACCGACTTCCAAAAAGAATCGTATCGTATTTACAGCGATATTTCCGTCATTTGTAAACCGTTTCTTTTTTGTTTGGATGAATATTCTTTCAGGTTAGTCCCATTTTTTTCATGTCAGGATCTGATAATGGCATCCTAGAGAAATCTAGGGGAACTATCGTATCGTAGGGACAATTAGTGCGTTTGTTCATTGTTTCATTATCTATTTTAAATCACTACAATTTCATGAAGGTATTTATCTTTTTTTTTATTTGTTCACGTAGTGTGGAGGTAATACCTAGATGGCATCACCGAAATAAATATGTTTAAGAATACGACCAATCCTTCAAGATCATTGACGTAGTATCAGCCTTAATTAAATCAACCAATCAAAAAACACGCATTTTTATTTATCACTTCCCATTTTACTACAATTTACAAAGTATTTTATTTGTTTATATAAAAAAAGTTTATTTACAATCACAAAACTAAGTGGAAACACAAAGTTAGCAAATGTAATTAAATTGCTGCATGCGGGCAGCCCTATGACATGTTTACGTACCGCGCGGCTGTAGGTATTTATTTCAAAAATACGGCCGAGTTATTATACTGCTTGTAATATCATCTTTACTGTGATCAGGGATTACTGCTTGTATCTGGATAATATGATTTATAGTAGGTAGGTAGGTAAAGAAATATGAATAGTAGTATCTACCCTCAACCCTTAAACTCAGGGGTAATTTACAATTTATAGTTCCAATGAAGGTTAGCGATTTTTCAACTAGCTTCTTCGAGGAGTAATAGAGGTGTATGACAGATATTTTTTATGCTGAGCTACGTAAAATAATTGAAAAATATGTTCCAAAGAAAAAAGTTAAGAATAACTCGCGATATCCGGTTTGGTATTCGAAAAACCTAATTAAAAGATTGAAGGAGAAGAACAAATATAGAATCAGATATAAGAAATACCACAATCCGTTAGACGAAATTGAGTTTAAATTATTACGTGATAGGTGTGAAGTTATTATAAATATGGAATATAAAAACTATTTAGAAAACGTAGAGTATAGAAAAGAAGAAAGAAAGAAAAGATCTTTATTTTTAAGTAATGCCACATATCACATTAAATCTAAATTATAACATTATGGCTTAACGTCCACTCAAACAGTGGAGCACTAATAAATGCCCTGTAATATGTGGCACAACCTAGAAAAAGGCCCCAACTCAGCATTTTGCCGCATACTTTCAATAAAAAAAGTATGCAGCACTGATTTTCAGTTAGGACCCAGTTCAAGTATAGTATAAAGGTGAATCCAAATTTTTTTCATTCGTATGTAAAAAACTTGCGTAATAATAAATGTGATTATCCTGCGATAATGACAAATAATAATTGTTCATTTTCCAATGGGTCAGATATTTGTAATCAGTTTGCAATCCACTTCTCAAATATTTTTGTATCGTCTAAGAGTCAATTAACACAATTTGTTAGTACTTTAAATTCTAGTTATAGCTCACAATTAAATAACATAAGTATAAAGGAGAAAGAAGTTTTACAGAAATTAAAATGTTTAGATATAAACAAAGGTTCTGGCCCCGATAATATACCACCACATTTTGTTTATAGCTGTGCATCAAGTTTATCGAAACCATTGTTTCTTATTTATAATAAATCTTTATGTGATGGTATTTTTCCAAGTATATGGAAAATGGCTAGAGTAGTGCCTGTTTTTAAATGTGGGGATCGGAAGGATATAACAAAATACAGACCAATATGTATATTATCGGTATTTTCAAAAATATTTGAATCAATAATCTGTGAGAGACTAAGTTGGCATTTTAAATCACTATTAATAGATAATCAACATGGCTTCATAAAAAAAAGATCAACTATATCAAATTTAACATTATTTATAGATGACATTACTGAAGTACTAGATAATACTGATCAACTTGATTGTGTTTATACAGATTTTTCTAAAGCGTTTGACGTTGTTGATCACTGTATATTGATAAAGAAGCTCATCGGTTATGGTGTTTGTGGAAATGTTATCAATTGGATGGAATCATATCTAATGAATCGTGAAATGAATGTTGTTATTGGAGGCTATCAATCAAAAACATTTACTGCTACTTCTGGAGTGCCACAGGGTTCCAACCTTGGGCCTACATTATTTGGAATATTTATCAATGATATTATAACTTGTTTTCAATATTGCCAATTTCAGCTGTACGCTGATGACCTCAAAATTTATACGAAAATAAAAGACATGAATGATTCTAAAAACATGCAAAAAGATTTGGATAGACTTTCTAATTGGTGTTATAATAATAATATAAAATTAAATCATTTAAAATATTTCAGTATTACTTTCAGTCGTAAGGTTAAGAATTTCAAGTTCAATTACAGTATAAATGGAAATATATTGGAAGATGTTAAAATTATAAAAGATCTTGGGATTACATTAGATAATAAATTGAGCTTCATACCACACATAGATAGTTTGGTAGGGAAATCTCTCAAGTTATTAGGTTTTATTATTAGAAATACAAAAGAATTTAAAAATTCATCAACAAAATTAGCCTTATTTAATACAATGATCAGAAGTAGACTTGAATACTGTTCAGTAGCATGGAATCCGTATTATCAAGTACATAAGGATAGAATTGAAAGAGTACAAAAAAAGTTTTTACGACATTTAGCATTTAAAGATAAAATATTGAAGGAAAGAACAAAGTATAATGATCTCTTAAAATTTTATAAAACGGCTTCACTATCTAACCGTAGAGATTTGATAGACCTTTGTTTTTTGCACAAAATTGTTAATTTTAAAATAGACAACTCGGAGTTGCTGAATAGGGTAAAACTTGCTGTGCCGAACAAAAATGCTAGATCTCACATTAAAAATAAACTAACTTTTAGGCCAAGAATCACAAAAACTAATCTGGGGAGAAATTCTCCTATTGAAAGAATAGTGAGATCGTATAATAATATTTTTAAAATGGCAAATCTGGATATTTTCAATAGCGGTTCTAATTCTTTTAAAAGTAAAGTTAAAAAACATATGTCGATGAATAATGTACTTTAAATGCATTCTGTTTTTGTTTTAAATGTAATTTCTTATTGTTAATTCCCATTATTATTCTTGTAATTACATTTTTTTTTTCTTTCTTTCTTTTAGTTTCTTTGTTTTTTTTTTATTTTTAGTGGTAGGTAGATTTAGTTTTTGTTTCTTTTTTTTTTGAATGGTAAATTAAGAATTGTATTAAAATAAACGCATGTTGAGTTAGCCTGTAAGTGGGGTGTACAAAGTAGCATATTACATTTTAATGCATGTTATGTTTAATTGGTCATAAGTTTTTTGTATACAACGTTGGCTTCCGAATAAATAAAAAAAAAAAAAAAAAATTATAGTTTGTCATGTCATTTATGTAACTTTGTCTCTCTGTATCTCCTAACTAATGGATCAATGCCGTCCTGGATTAGCCTATAAGCTATTCAAGCAGGGTACCCCGTCTAGGGGGCACTAGAGACAACCAAAAAAACGAAAGTACGTAAAACGTAGTAACTGTAAGCCATTGAGGAGTCAACTGATTTTCAGCTCCGTCACCAAAGCGACTCCACACCTTCATTACATTGTAGTGCCGTGTAGTGTAACGAAAAAATTAACAAAAGCACTAGTCGTCCCTACGGTTTACGTCCCAATATCAGATTCTGACATTATGACAATGGGACTACCTTAGGAGTGTACCCTATCAAACAAAAACAATTATCCAAATCGGTCGAGGCATCGAGACAGGCGAGTAATCGCGTAACATAGATGCAACTTGCTTTTACTTACCTTTCTCACCTGATACCTGCCTAGGTGTCATAGAGCAAGTCTCTACACGCAGTTACTAAAGGCCTAAGGTTTCATCTTTGTGTAAATAAGCTGTGTCAGATCGCTCTGGGATTTTGGTCTATAATGACGTCAATCCGAATACTAAGCCAATCCGAAGATATCGGCGATTTTCTAACTGTTGTATTTATGATGAAAAGTGGCGAGGGATTTTTATAATTTTTATATGTTAAGTTGAATTTTAGTGTCATAAATTGTTCATGATATGTTTAACAAGCTAGTTTATTTTTTAAAACAGTGTTTTTTTTCATTTAAAATTATAATAAAATAAATATTCCTAGAGGCTTTTGAACAGATATTTGAATATAAACTAATAATTTGAATATAACCTAAGTAATCTACGAGTACTTACTTTAAAACAGCAGCTGCGAATACTCTTGCCGACTCCTATCGGTAGAATTTGCCATTAGAAATTATGATACAGACAAACTTGAGTTTCAAAAGTACTTGTTAAACTAAACTGGTGCTATTCAAAAAATTTGAATCCGAAATCATAAAATTTAGGAAACCTTAAATACTTAGTGACGAATGAGTTAAGGTTTCCTAAATTTTGTTCAGACTACAAGTGCAATTAGCGTACCTTCACTTGGAGTTAAAGACGTCTGAGGCGGTCGAAAGTCGAAACCCTTAGATTTAACTTAGTGTTTTTGTTCCTTTTCTCTTTCCAGGGTTTTGATGCGGCTAATTACCACCCTACCGGCAAAGCCGTGCCGCCGAGTGACTTAGCGTTTTGGTAAGATGCCGTGTAAGAAAGCAATTAGGGGATGCGTTTGTGGAACTTGTTCAAATTAGCGGCTCCGTTTTAGAGTGCACCATTACTTGGTTAAACATAAACATGCTATGCTCTCCATTCACAAAAAAGTTATTAGGTATGTACTTGATGTAGTGGGTATATGATAATTTTAATGTTTATGTACCTATAATTGTGATAGGGTTTGTGTTGAAAACTTTGCTTTTGGAATTAAAAAGTTTTTCTTTTTTTACATCATCTCTTAAACATAAAAAGCTGTCCATTAGTCTACCTAAAATTATAAAACTGATATTGCTGTTCTATAGGAGTCATATAATAACAATTAATTAAAATTAAGGTAATAATTAAAAATTGCTGTATTAGTTGATCCTGAGAGACATGTTTCAGCAGAAAGAGCGGTTAAATTAATGAAAGACTTTCAGGGTTTGATCAATGTTATAGCAAAAGCAATTTTTATTATGTTGCATACAAGAACATACAAACGTATAAATGGTTAGTTAGTTTTATGATATTTATCATAGTAAATGCATTATTGATGTTATTTGATTTATTAATTATGTATTTATTAATTAGTGTATATAGCCTAGTGGATATAACCTCTGCCTCCGACTCCGGAGGGTGTGGGTTCAAATCCGATCCGGGGCATGCACCTCCAACTCTTCAGTTGTGTGCATTTTAAGAAATTAAATATCACATGTCTCAAACGGTGAAGGAAAACATCGTGAGGAAATCTGCATACCAGAGATTTTTCTTAATTCTCTGCGTGTGTGAAGTCTGCCAATTGGCATTGGGCCAGCTCCTCATTCTGAGAGGAGACTCGAGCTCAGCAGTGAGCCGAATAAGGGTTGATATCTGTAGGCTTTATCTTTTCAAAGAAACAAAAAATAATTATTAAGAACTTAGGAAACATTTCTAACAAAAGGTCGTACCTAGACGGCGTCTATGGAATGTCACGTTGCTCCGGTGCGTCGCCGACTCGCTGTCGATAGCAAATCTCGATGCTATTTAGAGTTCCGTTGTCCTGTACCTTATTCAGGCTTTACCAGCGTTAGAGTCAGCAAATTGCAGTGTTCAGCTTCGGGCGCTTTATTGAAAATTCAATCTATCTATAACAATAAAATGGCATTAGAAAAGTGAGCTTTTTGCTACAGTTTTAAGAGTTAAAGTGGCTTGGTTGCTATGACGATCGGAGTCCGTTATCCGGCGTCAGGTTACGGTCACGTCTATATAAGACAGTGGCGTCTTCTTCACCGTTTCATTCTGTTTGAGACGCTTCGGTGGCGTGTTCCGCGTACGCCCGTCTCTTCGGTGCCGGTCTCGCGGGCTTTCATTCCTCCCCTCACTCCGATTAGGTTCCGACTTAGTGCTCTTCGCAAAGGACAGTTCTATTACGTGTTGAATTGAACTTGCTCGTGTTTTGGTGACCCTGAAGCAAAGTCAGGTATGTTATTATCACAATAATTTAGGTTTAGAGCATATAAACTAATTTAAAACAAATTTAAATTGATATGAATACATTACTTGAACTTGAAGTGTAATTGGAAAAATAAATAGTTTCGCTCTAATTTAAAGATCGTAGTAGTAAAAGGTTTTATATAGAATTTATATGAATATTCATAGTTATTAGTGAAATAGGAAAATTAATTTAAATGTATGCCTCCAGGTTTGAAAGCTTAATGAGCTTTTTTCCGAGCGCCGTTAAAATTAATAACTGTGAACTTTAGATACAAATAATTATATAATAAAACATATTTTAATGTAAAATTAAATATACCTACGGACGTTTATTTTATATAGGCAAATGAAGAAACTATCAAGGTAAAAAAATTAAAGGGCTGCGTTAAAAATCAAATGCAAACAGGACTCTAAAACTAGTTTAGATAAAAAATGACAACTACGATCAATATTGATTACTGTTACATGTAACCTGTTGCTTGCTTATAATATTATCTTGTTTCGCAATGTCGACAAAAAATACTAGTAGCTAGATGGCTACCTTACATTCCAAAATTAACTTCAATATCATTTCTACAATATACCTAATGTCCTATGGTCAAAGATTTTATTCTAGTAGATATGTTACTAACACGTCGAAACTGTGGCACAGAAAGGCCAAAGGCCTCATAATAATCATCGAAACTTATAGAAATAAATAATACCTAAATATTTTCTATAATGTCGAGTTGTGTGTTCAGGAGGTGTAATAACTAAATATATAATTAAATAATGTAAGGAAACGCAAAATGAGGCATTTGTGTGCTTAGTATAGTATCTCAGTTCGGACCACTTTTTGCGGTGATTTTGTAGGCACATAACAAGTCTATAGTATAAAATCTCGTTGCCTTATTTTATATAAATATAAAAAACAAATTCGTTTATTTCCATCTATAGTATTTTAGTGTCAGAAAATACAAATACATTAACAAAATATTTAAAAATCTGCTTACAAATGCTCGGGGCCACCCAGTGTACCTAGTGTTTCAAATTGGGGCAGTCAATCTTTTCACTAATCCCCCTTGGTTTGTGAAATTACAGCAAATTAGGTTTCGTTATAAACACACCAAATATAACGAAAAGCTCATTAAATTGACCGTACTAGGAAAAAAGTACATCCAATCATACTTATAAGGTAAGTAACACAGCTAACAATTGGCATTCCCTCTCTCCTTACAGACCTTACAGGCCTGTTCACAATCGCCATAAACATCCACTACTGAACTCTACTTATAGTAAGTCAAAGGTGAGGCTCCTGACCCTTTACAAACGATTTATGAGAGGAAATAATTTGCTTTATAACTACTATCACATTTCTAGTCTCTGTCTATTCGTTTTTCAAATTATACTTACTCATTTTATCATCATGTCTAATATGATGAATATCCCAATCATGTAATGAACATTGGCCTAAATATATCTAATCATTTTAAGTATATTATACTTACTCACTACAAGATAAGAGTACAACATTGCCCTTATAATATTGCATTCATCATTATCAGTAAATTTTAACAGCCTACCGGACTTAGCTTTCTTATATAGCCTATATGAAAGGAGTAGTATTTGTATACTAAATAATAATATATCGTTCTATTTCGAATATTTAATAAAATATTACATGTAATAAACCACCACTTTATCATGTTTAGTGGATCTTGGTATATCTGCCAATCAGATTATGACATAGAGTTGGGTTTTAGTGGGTATTAGAGGCGAATGATCTTTTAGCGAGTCTCTTAAAATCAGACCTTCCTGTTTTGGACCGGTACACCTAAATACGTTTCCTGAATTCCTGGGGACTAATACAATGTCGTAGAATGTTGGTTGATCCTAAGAGAGACGAATATAATTTAATAGTCTAAGGTCCAGGACTTGTAAAACAAGTTCGGGTAGATTTACAAATGAAGTTTCTGCTCCTTTATCTAATTAAAGACTTTATAGGATAATGAAATTTGTTCTCTTGCAAAAAAAAATTGCCCTCACTAAAATCTTGAAACTTTGTAGTCAAAGGTGTGCCTTTAGTAGGAGTCATGCCTTTAATAAATCTCTAGAGTTATACGCAAATTAAGGAGAGACAGCGGTTTGGATTTCACTATAATTTACACGTATTGAAAATAAAACAAAATCAGCTCGCGGTCGCCATTTATAATGCTAGGCAAAGTGCTGTGGGCGCCGCAAATCGCAATGATAAATTGAATTAGCGTACATTTAGAGCTGCATCGTATAATGTGGAAATGTATTACATACATATTATGCGATGCAATTCTATAATACCAGAAAATTAAGCCACATAAGAGCTATGCGTTATAAATTGTATTCGCACGGTGCTTCGCTTTACCCGGATAAGTAAACGTACATTATTGGACGAAGATGGTAAAATGATTACTGTCATTACTGTAGAATTACGTGACGGTGTTGCCATTACATGCACTCCGGTCCTCTTACCGCTCTATTGTTGATTAGTGTTTTTTTCCGTAATAATAGTAAATTGTCACGAAATTATTTAAAGGAAAGTAAAAGTTTCATTTCGCTGTTTGATGTTTACCGTAAAATGATTATTGACGTTCATAAAAAAAATTAGAAATCTCGGTTAGTAAGGACATAAAATTTTAATGTAAAACTTTCTTTCAGATTTATTTTAAGTCTAGATACGTATCATATTAAGATGGCTTTCACAAAATGGCAAAAACAATTAATATAGAATGTTTGCCAGATGAAGTTTGCCTGTGTAGAATGTACCGACTAATATAATAAATTGAATGTTAATTGATAAAATTAAATAATTAATTTAATTTTGAGACTTCGGAAATAAATAAGTTTTCTTGTGAACTTGTGGATATCACACAGATTTGTCAGGTTTTCAGGGAAAATTCCAAAGACGAAATTATTATTCAATATGTTTCTTAGTTTACACAATCCTATGTACAGTTGAAAAGAAATATGAGATCTATTCTATTCATACAAATATTTTTTTATTTCAAGTGAATTCACCACACTTAAAATAAAAAAGTTACTATAACGTGACATTTTCTACATTTGACGTAGTTTATAAAAGATTTAGATTATTTTTACACAGTAACTAATATATTAATGCGGTAAAACAGTTCTCTTTTTAGTCTTTCAATTTAAATATATTCAATGCTGTTTTGAGCTTTCTATGCACCGCAAAGCTCGCTTTCTATCAAGCACTCTAGGAAGAAGCAAGCTATAAAATAAAATAATAAATAGTATATATTTTTTATAAAAATCTATCAAATTAAAAACTCAATTTCCTATAATAATCGTTGCAACAGAAATCATGAACGCACAGTAAGAGATTTTACAAAAGTTAACACCAATAGAATAGAATGGCTACTAACACATCAATGTAATGTATGCCTCGTAGCAATATTTAAAAAGTGATTTATTTCACGTTAGAGCTTTAAAGTTCTGTCTTCGATTGTAAAGTGAGGTTAATTATAGAAAAAAAAGTCTAACGAGGACAAGTTCTTCCTTTGAAACTGGTTCTTATACGAGTTAGATGTACCATGAACTTGCATTAAAAATATAAATTGCTATTGACTTCAATGAGTTTTTGTGATTAGATGGATATAAATAGAACATTACTTCCGTACCGACAATAAAATAATTATTTCTCTATTTATATTCTATTTTATTTACAAGAGGATATCTATGAAAAATGTATGAAACTCCTTTTAGAACTTTTGTAGTTTATAGCGAAAAGCCAGATTTTCTGGACTTTGTTTTATGATACGTACCTATAGATTTATTGCATGAAAGTTTTGCCCTGTCTTCTTGGTTTTTGGTCTTTTGGACTTAAATTACCTTTACGCTGGAGCTCAAATAATATAATACATACTATCAAACTATTCGTTCAACTTTCAAGTAATCTTTTTCCAAATTCAAACTCAGTGAGAGCAAAGTTCGCATAAGTCTATTCACCTGTGTAGTATTTTAGTAATATCAATTAACTACATCGCTATGATGTAAATTGAATATTCGCTGAGTCCGTGCCACAAGCTATGATATAAAGGATTAATCAAAATAATCCGTCCATTGCTCCCAGTAGCAAGGCGCGGTGAAACCGTAACCGTGGGTGTAACGCAAGTAAACGTACGTTTTTGCGTACAAGTGCAGGCGACCTTGACCGTATGTGCGCCCAAATCTGAGATCGGCCCAGTTATGAATACGTTATTATAGATCGCAGCTAGACCAGTTTAATGTGATCTCTCCATGTTCACTGCGGATGTACGAAATTGTTTAGTCATCTCTTTTTCATAATGGCTCAACCGTTACTAAAAGTTATCGGATGTAACTTGTTCGACCATGGGAATATTGTTAGGTAGGAAGTTTGTTCGTTGATTTTGTGTTTTCTATTTGGATTGGTAGTGTTATGTGTATTATTATTATGAACCTCCATAGCTCAGGTTTATCCAGATGCTTATATGATAAGTGTCATAGCACATGTTGCACAGGATTAGTTGGAGGAGAAAGGAAATGATGATCGCAGAAAAACGCTATATTTCTCTGCTTGAAGACTCCAGAGGAGACGACTTTTTCATTACCTTTTTTTAATTAAGAAAACGTCATGTAGTAGATATACTAATTTGCATTTATTTTAGTTGTTAAGGATATAATAAATCAGACACACGTAGATATGATCTAATTCATTTCATCCATCATATCAAGACACGGTAGTGTGAGAGCCAAGACCTAAAAATAATATGTCAATGCACCATATTTTATTTATTCGAATTAATTCCATTTAATTTGTCAAGTTTGTATTTCAGAGAGAAATAATGTAGCTCCTTGCACACAAACACTAAAGGGGATTGGCCATCCCCGTCCCAGACCTACCGAAACTACCCGGCAGTTTACTTATATCTAAAAAAATAACAATAATTTTACTTTTATAATCAAATCATTACATTACAAAAAAAGTTTGCTACAATGTTTAACGACATTTTTAATTAATCTTTAATTTGTCCACAACGGGGTTAAGCTAAGATCGTTGACCATACAGCTTGAGTTTTACGATATTTTTTGAAGACTTATGTTCGTTCATTTTCTTGTTTATTAACAAACAAGAAAATGAATGCTTGTTGGTAATAGAAAAAAAAATACAGCTTCAAATGTTACTTCGCCACTTTGTTACACCGGCGAACAATTTGCTCTAGAAGAGTGATAAAAAATGTATTTTTCTTCAAGAAACATACTTTTAAGTATAATTTAAAGCACTGATTCTCTATTAGATAACAAGCCGAAATAACTATCAATTGGTTTACAATTTTGCAATTTTTTTTTAGTGTTTTCAATGTTACCTTAAACTGTTAGTTCACAGTTGTAAAAGATGGCTGGTGGATGGTGGTGGTGGCACTTGATTTACTAGTTATGCCAATTACCCAGAACTTTGTGAATTGAACTTGGCCATATTTTCACATGTTGCCTTCCTTATACAAAAACCACTTCCTTGAACATGGTCACCGGTGTAATCGGATGATTGATGGCCTTTCCAATAGTGTAATTTACAGCAGCCATATCCTCGCCGTATGTGTTTGATGTCATTCGCCACTATAATTTATAGCCCCTTGTTTCAGGCAGCCATGTTTTAAAATTACTGTCTACATCAAATGTGAAATATGTTATTTATTGGGAAATGTTCTCAATACAATAAAACAGAAATTCTCTTAAGTTACATAGAACCTATGTTTATTAGACACAGCAAGCTAGTATTAAAAAATATATCTAATTTTTATTTAATAAAAAATTGTACTTTGTAGTTCTAAATGTTAATCAAAAATATATCAAAAAGTTTTCAGCATCTTTTTACTGACGGCAATATTTTATTTAAGTAACTACATACAAAATATCGGTTACGTTGAATCCAAAAGATTTGGCCGCCTTAACTTTGTGACCGATCTTTGATCCCTTCGCGCAAGTTAAGGTAAAATTGCATAGTCTCTGCAACCAACGGTTTTTCGTATTATTATCCATGATTTAAAACTGCTTAACCATCCCATCAATTCTACAAGCTTATACTCTTATATAAAGTATACCAAACAAGCCGTTACAATACATTGCTTATGAGAATAATATTTTGTTTTGTTTTCTCTAAATAAGTTCAAAGTTATTAAACGCAAGCTTATGGAAAAAACTCATTATAGTGATAAAGAATATTTAAACTATAAAAAAGCTTGGTAATTGCACTATACGATTGTGTACTTAGTTCTAGATAAAATTATAAAATGGTGATAAATAAAAAAATATACCCTGGCTGAGTTTGTTGTGGGTTCTTCTCGGACCGAGGCGCGTTTGAAACCTTTGTTACTTTAATTTTAAGTTTTTGACCAATTGTTATCACTATTAACTAATAATACAATTACCTGACGTTTCGAAAGTGCTTGTGAACTAAGTCTAATTGAAATAAATGAAACTTTGACTTTATCAAAAAGATGGAATTTACAATTTTTTATAAACTGTTGACTATATTCTCGTAGTTGGCTGCTACAGTTCACTGCCCTGTGTCTTACATTGATTTTTTGATTGAAAACCCATCACGTTGATCCTAAGCGGTTTGACGGTGCGGTATCGATCTAAGCCGACGGCTTGACGTGCTGTCCGAGGCATAGAGGGCTGTTACTGTAAATTTCTTGGAAAATAAAAAAAACTAAAAATCTTATAAGCTTGTATATTAAATGACCCGGGACTCTGACTTACTCTCAGGATCACGTGAAACTCGGTCAAATCCAAAATAAAACACAAAATGAATTTATCATTATTTGGTAGTAATTTCATCGCCAAACGCGCCTCGCTAAGAGAAGACACACACAAAACACTCAGACAAGGTTTTTTTTTGTTCACCACCATTTTACAAACTTATCTAGAACGTACACAATCGTATAGTCAAAGAGTTTAATGGACTAAAGAGGTTAAAAAATAGGCAAACAAGAAATATACGATTCATTTCCTTTACATTACAATATGGTTATTTAGCACTAGAGTCTCGAAATTTGAAGTACACGCCTAATTTATATTTGTAGGTCGCATAGAGACGAGACACTGTAGCAAATGCATTACACTTCACAAT